>NW_009913083.1:21726-47477 GCF_000696875.1 Nestor notabilis | reverse complement strand
TCCAACCCCAGCTATTCTATGATTCTATGAACACAGAATGAGGTTATTTAATCATATTTTAATAGAATTTCACTTAGAGAGATGCTCACCCATCCCAGAAACAAGCAGAATGATGAACCAGTTCATTTTAAGGATACAGAACGCTTTGCACTTCCCACAAACCATTTTAAACATTAACCAGGTAATGAAGTATCCCAAAGCCTCTCTGAAGTGAGAATGTAAATGTTAAAAATTCAGGAAAGTTTTCCTATTAACAAGAATAACTGTCCTGTGATTTTCTCTAAGAGGAAATCCCTCAACCTAGTTTATAACCTAATTCTTCTTTTTAATAGCTTCCAACCCCAGTGCAGGTCAGATACTTTTAGACACTGAACTAACCTGATATAGTAATTAGCACATTGAGTCCTTCAAGAACATCCATTTGCTGGAATCGTCTCCTAGTAATCAGTGAATACACTCTTCCTTGCCCACTTCTGTCCAGCAGCCATAATCCATTCTCTGTTCCCACCAGTAAATTGACTCCTGTTGATACATGGAAAAAAATACTGCATAAATCACCTAATGATTCAGAGGCCACTGAGTGCTCACTGTTTTGAGAACCAATTCTTAGTCTCATTTAACAGTAACTGATGATTTCTCTATTGCTCTGTGGATGACCTCCCAGAAACATGAAAAAAGGATCTCACCATTACAGTTTTTACCCAGTAGAACACTTATATGCTCATGTAACTTGAAGGATGAGTAGTTCTGCTGAAGTCAATCTTGATTTAAACAAAAAGGAAAATGCTTTGTGAACTCAAACTTCTCAAAAGCCCCAATCCAGCACCACTCCACTGGCCACACAGGAAATCCAACTAAACCACCTAAGGGTCTCTACCAAAAAAAAATAAATCCCTCTTTCTCCAATACAATACTCAAAACACAGGAGGACCAAACCTGTGGGAAGCAGGACTGCTGTTACAAGGAAGAAAAGTGTTTGTTTGAAAACAGTTTGTGTTTTGCAAGAATGCTTTCTAATGCCAAAGTAAAGGAATGAATCCAACTGCTCCCAAAGAAGCGAAGGCTTCAGTGGGTTGCTGACATCAGAGGATGTCAAAAATTGTGTTTGGCTGGTATGACAGCTATGTTTCCTAAACAGGTTCTGAAGAAATGACACGAGGTATCCTGCTGTAACAAGCAACCTCCTCTACTAGCAATGTTCTGATGCTCATAGTACTTCGTGCTCTTCAGCCTCAACATACATTCAATTACAGATCTTGACACACAGCTCTGTTCTTAATCTAAAATCTTGGACTTCTACAAACATACATTACATAAGATCTGTGAAGCTGTAAACTGGAAATCTACATTTCCTTCGTCCACTTCATTCATTTTCTATTCAAGACTCAAAAAGTGAGGAAGATTAAAAGGCTGGGTGAATCCCATAGAATACATCTGTTCTTCTGAAGTAGAAGGATGGTCAAAACAACTCAAGAGCTAGTGTGAGACTGGGACAAGGTCTATAGTTGTTGAAAATTAGTTTGACTAGACTCATCTGGGTTTTACACGGTTTAAGGCTGACCCTGTAAAAAGGGTGATCCAGTGAGGTTCTGAGTAAGCACCAACAGCTGGAACCTGAGGAAGCCAAGCTTTTGGAAAGACTGATACCAACCTGCTTCAGATTCTTGGAATACTTAACACATGTCAGCAAAAGTCTGCAGGTTTGGATTGTTTACACTGGGTCAGGGCTTAGTGTGATCAGCTGTTCTCATGTGCAGCTGAGACAGGAGTAAGTATCATGAGCCGCATAAGCTACTAAAACATTTGCAACTCTGGCTCTTCCAACAAGCACAGTTTCAATCTGGTGCCCAATCAAAACATTTTCTCATTCTGATGCACAAAATCCTTTGCAACTGTAAGTCATCTGTTCACTATCTTCTACCAGGAAGGCAGTGTCATGCGAGTTATGCAAAATCTACCCTGTGATCCACTCCAGGACTTCCTAACAGGAGAGGTGCAATACAACTGTGAAATCTGCCTGGCACACACTGTCAGCCTCTCCTGCTGCTGCCTCCCCTTCATAGGCATGCCCAAGTACTTCTGAGCTTACCCCACAAAGCAGCACAAAGGACCTCCGAGTTGAACTTCTTCTTGTATTTACGAATTTCTGGACTGTCACTCTGCGGGCGAATATTTGTTGGGTTGACATTGACAACGGAGCCCTTCCGTGCATTTTCTCTCCTGACAGGCTCAGGTTTTGCACTAGATGCTAGAATGAAAGACACATGCAATTATTAAAAATCCAAGTGTACATCTCACATTTGACCTGTTTATGGCAGGATGAATGCCTCTCATCCCTGAGAGGGATGAGAAAACACCTCAGGAGCATTTCATAGCCAGTGAAAAAAACCCCAAGCCAAACAAAACCCCATACATCTGGAAAATTCCTCAGGCATTCTTAAATAAGCACTCTGGTAACGCAGCAGCAGAGTTCTGGAGGGAGGGCAAAAGCAGTTCAATGAAAATTCACAGTGATGCAGAATTTCAGTTTCTGGAGATGTTACTGACAGTTTCCATTTCCAAGCAACATGCCGTGCCCACGCCAAAAAAGAAAAAAACAACAAACAAACAAAACTCCAGGATACTCACAAGAACTACAGGAAGGTCCTACTGGACTGGTGGGAGGGGTGATTGGCAGAAGTCTAGGATCTATGAATGAAGTAAATGATGTTGTAGAGGATGTACTGCTCTTTGAAGGTGTGCTTTCAGTGCACGGGGTCTACAATGAAAAACAAGAGCTGCTTCAGGAAGATGATGGTAGGGGAGCAGACAACACAGAGTAGTATGGTGCCTCTGAGGTTCAGAAGAAATGGCATGCGGCATAGTCAGGCATGATGAACAGTCCTAAAGCAGTAGATTAACAGTACAGATTCAGTGACAAAAGAGGAGGCCTGAGCAGGGAGTTGTGTCAGGATGCTTAGCCAGGCACAGTACTGCACTGAAATAACCAGTACCCAGAAGAAGAGCATGTCAATCAGTCCCTGCTGTCTCATCTGCAACAAAGCATTGCTCAAATCTCTTTGCTGCAAGGAGAACACTGTTGTCTCAAGTAAGGCAGTTTAGGACATGACCCCTGACAGAGCTGTTATCTGCCTCCGGTGACACACTTCTCTCCAGGAGATGCCTGTGCTCACAGCAGTGTTAAAATCCCTTTGGGGCTGCCGAGACATGGTGCACTCCTACCTGACATATGGGTGGAAGAAAGCCAGGGACAATGAGCAGAGGCAGAGTGCTGTGTTGCTGACATGACAAGTAAAGGACCAGAGGGTACAAGCCCTTCTAGCTTGTGTAAAAGGGGAGAAAAAAGGAAGGAAAGAAAAGGGAGCACAGAGAGATGGAGGCAAACAAGTGGAACAATAAAATATGTTCAGGAGCTCAAGACTTCTAATCCATCCCCTAGATAAAACTTTTAAGGAAAAGAAGGGATGTGGTGAAAAATCTCATCATAAAAAGAAATAGGATATATGAATTTAAAAGGGACTCGATCTCAGGCTCCTAAGGGCTGAAAGACAAAGATGATACAACTGATTCAATCTGTAATTTATGTCTTACCTTGTTCAGAGGTTTGTTCTGAGGTTCCTGGGTGGTCAGTGGCACTTTTGGTAGGTTCACAGAGGAGTCTGAAATCTGGCTTTGCTGAAGGAGGTCTGGCAGGAGATAGTTCTGGTTGTTTATGCTCCAGAGGCCTTCTTGGGTGCTAGAAATTTGTTTCCCTAAAATTGGTTCCTGCACATGAGAACATACAGTTAAACTCCACATTGAGCATATGTCCAATTCAACTCCTGTTCATCAGATAATAAATAATGAGCATATGGGGAGAGGGTGCTCTACATGATGCATCATATAAAGACAAACCCTATGGAAAGGTTAAATTAAAGAAAATAAATACAACAGTGTATGTCAAACACCTGAGACATCAACACTGGGTTCCACTTCTGAAGTTCTCCACAAATGTTCCCCATCTACATTACCACTACAGGTAAAGAAGCAACTTAATCCTCAGAGACACTTGAGAGAGAATTAAATTACTTGTCCTAACATTACAGATCTGACCTCTGCCTGCCACAGTCAGAGGTACTTCTTGGTTCTGGGCCTGTATTTTGTGAGAAGTCCCTTACCATTCCTTGCATTGCTACTTTCCATTTGCTGAGTTATGAAACCTTATTCTAGAATGATGACACTCAGTAGGATCCAGTATCAGCATTTCCAGTACAACGATGTTTGGTGTTGCAACCTCCTTAAAGGATCCCACCAGCTTCACAGAAATACCTGTAAGCTATGTAAGGTTGAGGCGCCGCACAAGCTGTCTCCTCAGCAGCACAAAGTACAGAGTCAGAGGTTGGTTTCTGGGAATACAAGGCCAAAAGCTTTAAGAGGAAGACAGATGGAATGTGTGAAGCAAGCGGTGTCCCAAATGGGGAGGGCAGTGATTGGTCAGGGTACCTGAACACCACTGGGGCTGGAAGACAGAGTAACAGGAGCCAAGCACTGCACTAGAAAATTGCTCCTGAATTACACTGAAGCAAAAAGCACGAAACTCAAGCAGCTTCTGGCTGGCTGAATTCAAGGCAAGTCTGTGCATTGTACTGACTCTGATAAACAGCCTCCTGAAATCAGATCGGCTTTTCTGAATGCTGGCCAAAATACTGGGGGAAAGGGGGGAAACTAGCTCATTCTAAATAAGACATTTGCCTTTTAAAAGCCAAATAATTAACTAGAAATCAAATTCATGCTCTAAGTATTTTACAATTTAATTTAGATACAAAAACCCAAACCAAAACATACATGTCTGTGTTTTAGATTAGGGAATCAAGCCAGTATGGGGCTTTTTTGTTCAGTTTTGAGTCAGATTCAGCTAAGCTGAACCAAACCCTCACTTGAGTCATTTGGGCAGTTTCGTACACACTAACCACTTCAAACCAGTTCATGCTGGTGGGCCAGGACAGGGATGCTGGAAGAAGTCATTGAGACTCATGCTGGCTGTGGCTGCTGAAACAGATATGGGGGGAATAGACAGGAGTCTCCATGAGAAGGGAGAAGACTGGAAGGCAGACATTTGTGAGGAGGGGTGGCAGTCATCTATCTGTTTCCCTCCTGCATTGTCCTCCCCAAATCCACCAGAAATTGTAGACTCCACCCTTTTCCAACCTCCCTCATCCTCAAGTCTGGGCCTCAAAGACCCCATCTTTCTCCTTTCCCTCAAGCAACATATTTCCAGTGCCCAGATATCAGAGGAAAGGGGAAGCACTGGAGTGGTTCTGCCACCAAAAAAACCCCACCAACCAACCAACCAACCAAAAAACACCACCCCCACCCCCCCAAAACAAACCAACCAACCAAGCAAAAAAACCCAAACCAAACCAAACTGGCTCATGCCCCATTTAAAATTCCTTCTCCAAAGCAGGCTCTTTTCTCCTCAAGGCTGGTGAGACAAAGGCAAAGTGGGACTCCTTCCCCAGTCAGGAAGGATGCCCCTGGTCTGAAGTTCAGAAGTCACACCAGAGGTAAAGAAAACTCCTTTTTGTTCCCAGCCCTGCCACAGCTCACAAAAGCAGCTCTGAGGAAAACACCGGTTTCACGGCAATTTATTTTCTCTATCTGTGAAATGAGAGTACACTAAATAATATGCGAGAAGTGCTCCGATGCAGAGTGCAAGTCTTATTACTACATTTTTTTTAGTTTCCAACCACAAAGAGCAATGTTCTGTTTTGTCTGTCTTCATCTCTCCTGCACTGATATTTTATTACAGGGCAAAATTCCCATGACTTAAAGTCTCTACTAGAACTACAGGTAAGAAGGAACCACAACATGACATATGAGATGACATGTGTTTTTGCTAAGCTGTAAGGGAGAGACCACGTGTTTTTCCTGTCTTCTGGTAATATTTTAAGTAGTAAGAGGTAGTTCTCTAAATTGATATCAAAAATGTCAAGATTTAAAAAAACAGCAACAATGCACACCACCAATAATCAACAGCATTGCTTTCTGCAACCTGCCCAGTGCCTTCAAGAAATATGCTGGCATCAGAAACTACTACCAGGTCAATAACGAGGAGAAGCAAAGAAGTGCAATTTCATACCTAAATGTGAGCATTTTTAGAGAAAGCACAAAACCTGAAACTACACATTTTTTTCAAGACTTATAGCTATAATTTGCAATGACAAAGCAGGACTTCAAGTGAAAATGCTGCCGAGGAGAAAAGGATACAGTGTTTATCACGCACATTAACAATCTGACTCCCCCCCCCGACTGTACCCACCCCTTTACAAATGGCCAAATTACCTTCTGTTCTCCAATGGTGCTTTGGGGTTTCAGTTCAATTCCATCTGGTACTCTTGTCCTTGAGAAATCTGCCACTTTACTGCTTAGCAGTTGCCTGGTAACAAACTCCAATTAATGAACAGAACTACTTCAGGGGGTGGGGGGCGAGAGCCACGGGGGAAGCCCCCCCCCCCCCCCCCCCCAAAGTAAAAGTACCCATGTATACACATTCAAAAGTGAGCATCATTAACATCCATTAGTTACACCTACAGGTTCTTGCAAAAAAGCAAGCTGATTAGTCTGTGGATGTGCCTGAATGGACTTGAGCTCAGAAGACCACTCACACAGAGCAGGAAACTCTCCTCACCTCAATGGAGAGCATCCCTTCTTGCCCCTGCATTTCATCCACCATTTTTCAGGCACTGCCTAGCTCAGGCAAGTGAGAGCTGGTCCCTCAAGCTGTCGTTTGAGAAGTGTCTACCTCAAAACTTCTGTCTCCCCTCAGACACTACCCTGTGAGGTGCAATTACAAGCCGCCCTGCCCTCCAGAGACAGAGCACCAGCTGCACTTGCAAGGGGTAGAGCCACTGCTCTGCTATATGCTGATGTCAGGGACCTCTCTGCCAGTGCCTATTGGGACAGGCTATACACTGGAATTTCATACTGTGAGTCAATTCCCAAAACATGGACATCCTCACCTTACATACAAAAGAAACAAAATGTTGCCCAGTGCATACAGAGACAGAAGAACCTAATTGCTGCTGGACTGGCTGGGGCCGAAAGCCCACCTACCCCAGTATTCTGCCTTCAAGAGTGACCAAAAGCACATACCTAAAGAAAGAGTAAGAAGACGGCAAGCATCTGTTGTGATATACCCCAGCATAGTATTACTTCCTATACAACCAGTGGTATCTTTGCATTTTAAACTTTTTCACCCAAGTGAAACTACCTCAAACTTCCATCAGTAAGGCTCTGGCTCCATTTCTGTGTGTTTCTACCCCATATTATTTATTTATTCCACTTATGTATTTATATCCATTTATTTATTACTGCAATTCATTTAAGCCTATTACATTTCTGTCTCCTTTCCAGTAATTATAAAACTGACTTGATTCAGGATGCTGGCGTGAATGGGTCATGTGCCAACTGGTAGAACAGCGCAAAGATTTGTTTCGTTTTATTTCTTTGGTTTGGGTGGTTTCTTGTTTGTTTTTTTGACGGGTTTTGGTTTTTTTTGTTGTTGTTTGGTTGGTTGGTTTCTTTTTTGGTTTTTGGTTTTTTATGTATGTGTGTGTGTTCTGCTTGGGTTTTTTTTCTTTTAGTGTTGCCCAATGCAATAATAAAGGAGGTCTGGCAGAGAACTATCAACTTAAGATGGTTGTGACAGAGTACAAGGTTTTGTGGACCGTTTTTATTCTTTATTTTTTGGTTTTGGCTCATGTCCCCCCTTCTATGGGAGGAGATGCAAATAATACATGCAGATTCACAAAGGCAGTGATACCACTCCTTCAAATCATTACAGCATGCAAGGATCACAGCAATCTAACACACAGCAAATTCATTGCTACAGGGCAAACCCATACTTTGATGTAGAGTCTTTCTGAGGTCTAGGGTGAATTCTATGACCTAGAGTGAATGAAACTTTTTACAGATCAGAGTAAGGTGGTTTGGAAGAGGAGCAGTAAGAAAATAAAGGCAATACAGTAAAAAGACAGCTCCCTCCTCATCCCTCAGCTTTGAAAATGAACTTCAGAAATGCAGATCAGGGTATGCAGGCACAAAAACTCTGCCTTTTCAGAGCAGCACAGGGGAAAGGACTGGTACCAGGCCAGTGCAATAGCTCTCCAATAGTGCTAAAAATCTGTGCATCTCTTCCTAAAGACGGACAAAATTGCATGTGCAATCATGCCAGAAGAGCAAGAGCCCCACTAAAGAGAGATCTGTGGCCTGCGATGCACTTCAAAGTAAATCCTAGAACTTGAATTAAACTGAAGTCTCTTTGCAAGAAAATTAGAGGTTTCATTCACCAATACCAAAAAATAATTCTGTTTGCTGTTCCAAACAGCAGGGCTGGCCAACCGATCCCCGACTCCTTCACTTGGACCAGTGAGCTATTCACACTCCATTATTTCTCAGCAGAACACAAGTTTTGCATGACAGATAAAACACCACAAGATGTCAGTTGCAAGGTCAACAAGAGTAACTGTAAATGTAGAGAAAACCAGCCCTGGTGAAGGAATCAGCTTTTCAGTGGTAATTATTTCTCCCAGAGTGAACAGACTACCCACATACAAGGGTTATGTTTGTCTTGCTTTTTTCACTGTTACCCATGTTTAGCATGAAGGTGTACAGTTTTCCTTCCCTCTCCTTTTTTTTTTCAAAAATTCATTAACCATAGATCAATGTGAAGTAATCCCTACAAAAGCACTACCTATTGACACTCAGTTAAAACGAGACATTTCCTCATTGTCCCAGAGCAGCAAGTCATCAAAGCTTATTACACTGCATACATCTGATGGAGCAAACATTTACCCCGGGGAGTTCATTACAGTGCAATTAAACTGCTTAATTACAACTGACATAAATGATTGATATTAACTTCACAGGGAGGTAGAATGTATGTATGCCAGGTTCTTCCAGGTATTTAGAAATGTGTAATACAAAGGAAGAGAATAATAATTAAAAAAAAGACATCAAGCAAACCTTGTGTGGTTCATGTCATCCTCATCGCTGCTGCTGACTTCATCACTTGATGAAGAATAGTCTGCTGCTTTTAAGAATGAGTTGGCACTGTCCTTCACCTTGGCAAAGGAGGCTGGACTCTGCGTAAAGAAAACTCAGTTGAATTTTTTTCTCATGGAAGAGCTCATTGCTAAACAGCATGTGCAGTATTTTATTGCCCCAGATATAATTATTGTCACTTCCACACCAAAAAAGCCTTATTAGAAAGTTGGTGCTTTTGTTGGTCCATCACAAGTGGGTGTTTCACACAGGAATAAAACAGACGATTTTCCCAAAAGTTGAAAGGTGACTAACTTTAGTCAGTGTGTTATTTTGCATCTCAAACATTTATGATCCAATCTCTGCACTTCGCAGGAGCACAGAAGCACTTCCTTTCTCGCACAAGAAAAGGAGTGCTCTGCACCAGGACTGGAGGATTACACCAGCTTGAGTTTTGTTCAGCCCTGGACTACCTTGAAGCTTGTGGGTCCATGCCTGAGCCCAGGCTGTGCTTGCACAGATGAGCTTTAGGCTGGAAAGGCAACATCATCACATCCATGGCTCACACCCAGAGGGTAGTTAGACACCCCAGTCCTACAGGAATCCATATATAGGCCTCCCACACTATTGGCAACGGCTTAAGCTCAGAGCCTTCTTCAGACCTCCAGTCCCTGACAAGCCAGGAGGAGTTGGGGACCCCAGTAAGCCACAGCTGTCCCTTGCTGCCCCACTTTGCATCCCCTGGAGCCACCCAAGCCTGTCTGTGAAGTTTTAGAATGCCAAGCACCCCATGTGTGAGCTTGAACATCCTAATTATGAGCACTTGCACAAGGCACCATGAGCTCCAACATCCTAATTATGAGCTCTTGCACAAGGCACCATGAGCTCTGGTTGTGCAATAGGCATCTCCCCCTCTCCACCCCAAACACCATCAAAGATAAGAAATGCCTCAGTAAATAAGAAAGAGAAATAGCAGTCATTCCTTTTCATCAGCAAACAGACCCAGGACAATCTTGAGTGTGTCACAAACTGGCAACACATATTCCAGGCACTTACACACTGAATATTTGCACGAGCCACTGGCATGGTCTTGACTTCTGGGTTGCATGACAATTGATCAATGACCTCCTGAAATATTAAAGGCACACCCTTCCCTTCTAAAGATTTATGATCAGACAAGTTCAGGAAAAGTGAACTCTGATGATGACCTGAGCTGGACACAAGTCAGATATGGACATGTTAACGCAACAGTAAGCTTGAGCCAGTCCCATGCAGCCTCTCAGGTGGCCTCATTAGCGAGCAAACTCCAGCAGCAACAGAGGACCTGTCAGCACAGACATACCCTCACTGAAAATGATGAGCAAAAATATCAATGGATTTAAAAGAACCTACTGCAACATGGCCTGGGTGAGAAACTTTTTCAGACTTCTTTTGCAGCTGCAGATGGTTCTGGGACAAAGCGTTCTCTGCCTTGGCCAGTCCTAAATTCCCTGGGAAAAAAGGAAAACACTTATTTCTTTCAATGCATGTGCAGCAGGGTGAGAGAGGGGACCAGTAAGACAAGCACATACAGTTACCACCCAAACCAGACACCAGCCTCTGCTGGCAAACTTCTTTGTCATGAAGGGAAATCTTTTTGCTTGTTTCCCTGTGGTTCTGGATGCCACAGTATGATGAATATGTATTGATACTGATGCAGTTTAATGCTGCAAGGGCAGGACAAGCATATCAAAACCTTGGCAACATACTTCCAATGAGCACCAGTTCCATGGACTGGAAGGCAAGGCAAAAGAGTGAAGACATGTTAAATCCCTTCCTCTGATCCTCTTTCTGAGGGGAGCCAGCTCATCATATTAGCAATGGCTACTCATATTCCAGCACTAAAGATGACTGCAGACAGGGGCGTCAGGGAGAGAGTACAGGAGCCTGGGCCCCCACTACACATACTCATGAGTAAACAGATGTGCTGCTGAGATTCGGCCTTCATAAAACTGCTGCACAAAACCAGCCTGATTCTCTAAACCCAAATGGGCTGAGGGCAAACAGCTGCATTAGACTCCACTCATGAGCACGGGGTCAAGCTAAAAGCAGAAGAGGATTCATCACTTCCCATGGCAACACAGGGAGAACCATCTTCCAGTCCCTGCTTCCCCTGAGGCACACAGCATCACTTCTCAGCTCCCACTTCCACTCTGCCTGTGGGGACGTAGGTAACAACAATCCTCATCTGCAGAGAGCTGCCCTCACTGTGAGCCAACTCAGTGTCAGTTGGCACCTTGTGACACTGTTCCCAGGGTCAGGTACTGGTAGAAAGGAAGCTGTGGCAGTACATTTCCCTCCCCATTGGCACGGAGACCTACACTTGCCACCATGCTTGGACAGCTACTGAACACTCAAGCAAATAAGATTAGAAGAGTTGGAGTCCACCTGCATGTGCTGATACCATGTTAGGAAGGATGCTTGCAAGTAATGAAGCAAATCTTGCTTTTCAATGTCCCCACTGCCCACAGAGCTACCTGGGAAGAGCAAAAGTTGCCTTGGAGAGATACTGTCTCCTGCACACAATTCCTGATACAAGCAGATGTACCCTCACCCTGCCAGTGGGACACACTAGCCAGCTCAAAGTCTATTTTTGTTCAGCAACTTCTCCTTTCCCATGGCCACCAACAGGAATCCTTGCAAGTTAAGGAGGAAGAACTGAAGCTCACACAAATTTGGATTTCTATTTGGTAATTTAGATAGGTTTATCACAATGGCTTCATGAACCCATGCATTTTTCTAAGTTTTTAAACTTTAGAACTCGTTATTGGTGAATGAGTACCTAAGCAACTCAGCAGAAGTATTAGTTTTAAAGTATTTATAGGCCTTTCCAGCCCAATTCATTATCCCTGCGGGTCTGGGAAAGCAACAAACTCTTTCTGGAACACCATATGCCAGAACTAACTGTAATTTAATGACACTTAAGAACCCAAGGAGACAGTTTAAACCACAGGGGAGGTTTTCTATTTTTTCCATTGCTGGAGAGGTTTTCATTTCCCCATGCCAAAATAGCACAGGAGTTGCACATCATGCAGACACTGCAAAGTTGAGCTGGGCTGTTGCACATTGTTCATCTCTTATTCAAACACAAAATGACATAAGAGCAAAAAGAAACAAAACCCAAGCAGTTTAAATTGTGTTTTGGGTTTCTCTTGAAGCAAAGCTTCCTATTCTGTGTAGTTACTGAAAGCAAAACTGACTCAATTGTGTAAGATGTAATAAAAAAGCAATTTGTTCTTCATTTATCAAGGGCTTGTAAATTAACAATGTAAACCTCAGTTTAAAAATAAATTACCTCAGCAGCTCACTAGTGTGGTTTCAGAACATTTTTAGCATCCACCCTGCTCTGAATTAGATATGATTCCCCATGTCCCCCATCTTTAACAGTCAAGCTAGAGCCAAAGCATTGCAACACGCCACTGTGCTTGCAAGGAGCTATGAAAGAAATTGCCCTACAGTTGACCCACAGAAAACACCCTTACGAGTAACAACAGAAGAACAAAGCTGTCCACTTTCGCTCCATGTCCCCATCTGCCACAATCTCTCAGGAACCACTGTCTGCACTGCAAAAAATCTGCACAACCATGAGCAAGCCCACTTTGTTCCTACACCACTACCAGTGATACCAAGAAAGCGTACAGTGTTGCGTTTTTCTTCTATTTGATGAGGGTATCTCTACCTTTTAACTTCTTTTGTCTTTTTTTTTAGTTCTACTATCATTCTGCAAATAAAAGATTGTTGGAGGAATGTATCATAAAGTGCTGTGCAGTCTCACACTTCCTTCAGCCAGTACATTATTAGAGTACAGAAATATTAGTGTACATAAACTGCTCATCTGTATCATCCTATCAGTGGGCAACGCAAAAAAGCAGCATATGGTTATGCAGAAAATGCCAGTGGGTGAAGCCTAGTACTGGCATACATCTGTAATGTTGGCTCTCCTGAGTTCCAGTGGTGCCAGTAAGTCGAACAGAACTGATATTTTTCAATTCTTGATTGAGGCAATTCAAATTTTCTATATGGAAATATGTTCACTGTTATTTTTTGACTCAAAAGAGGAAGTATTTATGTTTTAAGAACATGGAACCATAAAATCCAGAGGGTTTTCAAAAGCCCACCACCAGAAGACACTGTTAAGAAAAATAACCCATTTGTAATGCGGCACTTGACAACCTGCTGAAGCCTGTTTCATCTGATAGAAATTTTGCACATTTAGACTGATGGATTTTTGACTTAGAAGTCACCTGAGGTTGACCAGCTGCTCTGATGAGATCCCATCTCCCACTGCTTGTTGCCAGGAGTGCTGCTGCTGCTGTTTAGCTTCAGAGCATGTCCCCCTGGGGACGACTGATGAGTGTTACTAAACAGAAAGACAAAAAGCAGGTGAGACTACCTTGCATGCACGAACACAGACTAGAATGGACCTCCTAAGCCACTGAGTTGAGTTCCCTGCTTCTACTGCATGGTATAGTACTCCCGATAAACAAAAATTTTATATTCATTGCTGCTCCAAGCAGGGCCACCTGAGAGAAGATGATGGAGGGAACAATTTCCTCTGGGCAGTCATTCTGGGAGATTACAGAGATTCCTAAGAGATTACAAAATACCCTACTATACGTACTTCTCCCTTGGCCTATTCAGATTTGTGTCACTCCTGATTCTAAGATCTCATGGTTTTACAAATAATGAAACATGCTCCAGTACTCTCCTACAAGATATATCATCATCCACTTATCAATGGAGAAAGGAATGCATTGGACAGTAAAACAAGCTGCCAAGCCAGTGGCAGAAAACCAGGCTCAAAGCCACTCACTTGTAACACTGTGGTTTACTTGCATAGTTCTTTTCTGCTTTGCCTCACATAATTCCTA
Source organism: Nestor notabilis (assembly GCF_000696875.1). Lineage (NCBI taxonomy): Eukaryota > Metazoa > Chordata > Aves > Psittaciformes > Psittacidae > Nestor > Nestor notabilis. Next base: position 33,546 of record NW_009913083.1, on the reverse strand, counting down.
AGTAGAGAGCATTTAGGGCTTGACTTCACTTGAAAATTACTTCAGATGTTTCTGACTCTGGCTCATCAGAAGCACTACACATTATTTTGTTATGTCAGCTACATCTACTTCACTTTCAAATCTCTCCAACCCTAGTTTCTCACAGCAATATGTTCCCTCAGTAGACATCCAGTGGGGACTACCCTTTATTGCTGAGCTCTCTGCACCCTTGGTATTTTCTCATGGGTATGAAAAGTCTGCTTTAAGGGCAGACTGCCAAAATAGTGAAGATACATCTAGAGACAGCTTGTTCAAGCTACTACCAGGTAAAACAAAGCTGCAAGTTTCACTAGCTGAGAGTGCCTATACAGGGAGTTGGCGCCAGACCTACCTGCTGAAGTATCCAGGCATCTAACTCCCTTTTGAAACCAATGGCACTGGTGCAGGTGTAGAGCATCTGCAGGAGCATCCAGGCAGCCCTGACCAGCACCACTCCCACCTGCTATCTCCTGTGTCTAGGCTACGATCTCAAGTATCCTGCACCTTCAGCAGCCACTTACTCTAATGTGGAGGGTAAGTAAAGCATCACCAGATCACAAGTTCAATGAATGCCCAACACACTGCCCATTAACTAGGAAATGGATACACAACTTTCATCCAACACGCTCAGGGATGCCAAACAGGCTGAGCCAAATGAAATATCTCATTGCAAGAATTATCATAGATGGAACAGCTCTCATATATTAAAAATACTGCTTTCCAGCAGATGACAGAACTAACTAGAATGTAAAGGAAATGAGATCTACAAGAATTTTGTTTCTCTTTACATCAGTTATGTCAATCATTAAAAGGAAGCTGGCTTATACACTTCCTTCAGGTTTAAGATCACAAAGTTTGTTTAGTTATTTTTGTGAACAAACTGACACACAAGACAAAATATTTTTAACTGCTATTAAATGAGGTATGAACCCATGTCAGTTTTTCTATCACTGAGGTTATGGCTTAATTTTTAATTAATTCGCTTTTCCTACTGTCAGTAAATCAGCATTAGTATAAGCATAAAATACTGAAGACCTTACCTTGAAAGACATCTTTGATGGCCAGGCTGGTCCCTGCTGTAAAATTTAGAGGTTGTCCTTTCTGGAACCTTAAGGATTTAATAAAACGTTTTAAGGTTGCTACTGATATTTCACACTCAGTTAATAAACCTAATGCTTACCCTATACCAATGCAAAAATAAGACTAATGAACATAAATAAATTATGCTTCAGTGGGACCTGTGGAGAGGTCTTCCATGATATCAACACTGGAAGCTGCAAGTCAGCAGTAGGTGCTTCTAATTTGCTCCAAGCCTGTGCAATCTGTCAGGGTGCACACTGCAAGAGGTTTGCACCTTTCCTTAGAGTCAGCATTATTCTTGCTCAATATTTAAAGCAGACAAGGAAATGCACCTGCAGTCATTTAATTCAGCTTTCTCTAGGTGGTGAATTACCAGTGTTGCTATCAAAGGGCTGGAGGAAGAGACACACGCAAACATCCCCCAGCTGCTAAGTAACAAAATGAATACACACACACACATGCACATACACATCCCCACACAAATATGCTTGTACTTGTTCTTAGTAGTTCTGTTAAAAAGAGAAATACCCCAACACCTGAACTATACAGACTGACGAGCTTTTCTGCAACAAGCCAGATTTTTCACAGAGACAGGTACAAATACGTGGTCTAACAAAAGAGGTGTATCTGCACTTGCAGATCCTGCTGATATTACATACATACACATAAACTCAAGACATTGGCCTGCTTATAAATCCCTAACCTTCCTAGATTACTGAGACTGAGTTAATATACCAGCAATGAGATTTTTACTGAGTTTCATAAAGTCCAAAGGATGGATCCTACACAGCGCAGGGGAACTGAGTGGAGTGCTATTAACCACTAACAGTGCCAAACACCCAGAGTTTCACATACCTTTGGGGGCTGTTCTTCATTTTGACTGATGCTCCAGAATACATCATCCTGCACAGGGCTGAGTGGTGTCGTCACCATATCTGACAGTGAACTGCTGTGGTACACATCCTTACTAGCCTGGAAATTTTCACACTTGAAACAAACGAAACACATGTTGCCTGTGTTTAAAAGGTATCTTCAAAGACATCAAATTAGAGTATTAGGATAGCAAGTGCCCTAATCACAGTGAGGGTGAGGCGAGGAGGCAAGAAAAAAATCAAATCACTTCCTTACAAAGTCTTCATGCCAAGGGAACAAGCAGCAACCAGTGTTAAAACTGAAGCTAAAATACTTAACATTGGTCCTCTGATTCTTTCTGTATTCAAAGGAAGAAAGAAAAAAAAAAAGGAAGGAAAGATCCCTTGAATTCTACACACTAATGATCTATTACACTGGCATCTCTCAAAGGGGAAGAAAGGCAGAGAGCAAAAAATGTCAACTGAATGTACTGATCCTCCCTGAGATGAGAAATCCTTTGGACACAAGACTGAGACTGAACACACAGGAAAGCTGTGTGAGCTGGGCCCACCTTGAAGGATTCCTACGCTAGAACCAATTGGATGTTACAGAAATTAAAAAGTATTAGAGAAATGCCTGAAGCTCTGCCACTTTGTGCTTTATCTTGTCAGACCTCCCATGTAAAGGAGCTCTCTGGGAGGCACCTTTCAAACACATGGCAAGACCACCATCCCCACCACTTGCAAGCCTAAGAAAGAGGCTAGCAATTTTTGTCCAAGTTAAAGTTCAATCTCTTATGCCCTGGTTGACTTCCTGCAACTCAGATCAGAGGCAGATGCAGTTCAGTTTTGCCAAAGAACAACTCAAATTGACTTATCGGCTCAAGTCTATAAAATTCTCCAGTTCTCCAGTCTTAAAAACTGAAACACAGTAACTGAGAACTGCACACAACTTTTCAATAATATAATATGATTATGAACTCCCTATGGCTCTAGAAAACTAATTACTTAATGCGAACAATGTTCAAAATCACCTAAATATTGACAGGTAGTAACTCTGAAACTAGTTAAAAGATGCCAAACATCCATTCAAACATCCCACCACAACCTCCCAGACCAGCATGGCAAAGTCAGCTGTCAAAAAACAGTCCTGAGAAGTTCACCTAGTTAAATATTCAAGTGCTTTTTCTGCCTTTTGGTGACAATATGCTGTGTTGACACCCCTTACAGAAAATAGCTTTTTCAGCAGTTATAACATCTCATAATCCAGGTCCTTTCATTGTGTCAAAACTATTTTTCTTGTCCAACATGATTGTCACTAATAACAGTTTTTAGTTAACCAGAATTATTTCAACAGTGAAGTGTTCCCCTGAAACAATTCATCGTGGGTATACAAATGGGTTTTATAGCAAGTGTATTATTATCAGAATATAGGAATTTTTCTTCCTTCCCACTTTTTCACTAAGATACTTACATTTCTTCCTAAATTCCAATTTTTCAGTCCTGCAGACTACCAGAAAAACGTTTGTGCTTAAAAGCATGGACAAGCTTTGTTGAATCATGATACAAGAGTCTGTGTGAATTCCAACTCTGGAGATAGTACCCACATACCTTCTTTGGGCAGAGAGAGACCAGTACACTGGTTCCATGTGAAGCCAAGAAGTGACATCTGCTTTTGGGATGATTTCTGTAGGACCTACAGGTCTTTGCAATTCCACAGCAAGCCAAAACCACCTCAGATAACCCCCAAAACCATAGTGTTTCATATTCCCCTTAAGTTTTACAGATAAAATAATTGGGGGGGAGAGGAGGTAGGTATTAAAAAAAAAACAACAAAAAAACACCAAACCCTAACAACGATTCAAAACTACTGAGTCTTGAGGCTTAAATTGTTTGTATTACTGAGAGAACAGCAGCTTCTCTCATGAACAGAAAGCACTGGCAGACAAAGCGTTCCCTACTATGTGTCTTCAAATCACAAAGGCACACCTAACAGGGCTAAAGAAAAGGACTCTCTGCTCCCTGAAATTATAACACAAGGTGACATAGTACAAAAGACTGATTACTAGAGTTAGTTTAAAGAGATTTAGGAGCAAAAAGTTTCTAAAAGACTGCATTGCTTTTTAGAGGACATCTAAGTTACTAATTTGAACTGAATCTTTATTTGAACTGAGTCTACATACAAGGGGGGATGTAAGTGCAACTGTTATTACAAAATAGCACAAGAAAAAGGATTTTCTAAAACTTATCAGCAGATCTGCTCTGAGATACTGGGTCAATCCATGACACATAGATAGGCACAGCTAGTTCTTCTAATATTGTTAGCTTTCTGTTTCAACCACATTACTCCAGACAATAGAGATCTAGCTAGCAAATCCTACAGGAAAGCCACAGAGTCAATAAAAAATGGAGTTCATTTCAAATATGAGATAAATTCCTCCACTAACTCAGGTGTGATATTCTGCAGATAGTCCAGAACAGCTCATCCCACACCACCACAGAGAGCCAGATCTGCTACCGTGCTGCAGCAAACACAAGACAAGTAGAAATGGTACACTCTGATCTGGTAATACACCTTTTTTCCCTTACCAGACAGATAGGACACAAGACACTGAGAAATCATGCTCCCTGCACCTCAGGGCCTGCGTTAAGATTTCCAGTGAAAACATTTTAAAAGACAGTTTGGCAGTGCAATCACTTCAAATAAGTCACTTTTGTCTGAGCGGAGCAGTGATGACAGATGATCCTTCTCAGACAAACCTGGCTGGAAGTTCTTCAGCACAAACACCTGTGATGAATTCAGCTTGCATTTTAGCTCTGCAGTTCACTTTTATTTTAAATCGATAAGGCACACACACGTATTGAACTTCACAAGTGTATTGGTGTGAGTCTTTTAATCTCCAGGTGACTAACTGGCCCATCACTCGTTGCCTTCACACTTCATACAGTTAATGCAGGCAGCATATCCAAACATGCCGCTATTCACATCAACAGCTGCTGCCAACCAGCAAAAGAAAACATAACCCTTCAGAGGATTTACAAGCTACCCATTAAGTTCATCTGGTCTCCATGCTAACACAGCAGGTGAGAGTACAGACTGACTTCTGCCTGTCTCCATGGTCTCTATCAGTTGAAGCACTGACTTGTGAGTGGGTATCACGGCAGCTACCAGCAGGGAGTGAAATCACATGGTAACAGCTATATATCACTTGCTGCTATTATCCTTAAGTAACACCATCACTTTAAACATCATAAAATTTTTATAGTGTAGTTTCCATCACGCAATGTGAAAGAGATTGGTAAATACTGCTTCATTCTTCACTCCCCTTGGCAGCTGGGAGAGGTACTACCCAAACAGAGTAGCACTGACAGGGTGCAAAGTAATGCAGTGACTTGTCCTATGTGATGCAGCCAGCCTAGAATGTAGCTCCTTTCATCCCAAGAGTATCATTTTAACAGGGCAGGATTATCCTCTGTGCAGCCACTGTGTTTCTACAGAAACCCAAATGCCCTGCAATAAACTATGGACTCTCCCACTACTATTGCAGGGCTGAAATATTTGCCTTACGGAAGCTGCCAGCCTCTACCAAAGGTTAGGATTCAAACATCCTTCTTGTAGACCTTGCAACAGCTCTCCAGTGATTTGATGCTACAAGCCAGGCCATCAACTCAGCCCAGCTACAATACTCATGACATGAAACAACAAACAGGCCCTGTAAAAAAGGATGTGAAAAGATACACAAATATCTTCCCAGGTCAAAGCTATCAGGTGAAATGGGGCCTTTCTTCTCCCAACAGTTGTCTATGGTGATTTTTGCATCATCACCAAAAAGCAACCTGAACAGGAATGGCACAGGGGACCTTTGACTTAAAGATGCTAATTGCCATCTATTAATAGGACCTGTAGTGATAGGACAAGGGGTGATGATTTTAAACTAAAAGAGGGTAGATTAAGACTAGATATAAGGAAGAGATTTTTTACAATGAGGGTGATGAAACACTGGAAAAGATTGCCCAAAGAGGTAGAAGATTATCCAGGGGTTGCAATGGCACGGTCATTTAGGCTTTCTCTGAAACATCTAGGAGTAATACCATAGAATCAGTAATCACGCATCAAGTATTTAAAAATAACTGTTATCTAATCCTGATCTGCAGTGTCTTAAGTATAATTCCACACAGAACTTACCAGCACAGGGTGGCACTGAAACCTCTGAGCTGGTTTGCACAGGCGTCAGTCATTTGTGCCAGGAGCAAAGGGAATCAGGTTTTAGATGCATTGTTCTGCTTAGGAACCACCCATGGTTTCTCCTGCCCATTCGGGGCAGCAGTACCGTACCTGTACTAACATGGCCCTCTGTGGAGCGGGGGTGCACGGGCTGGAGCTGCTGCCAGATCCCATCCTGGTGTGTGGTGTGGCTTCGTGCCCCAGCACTGCTGGCCACTGGAGGGAAGGCTGGATGTCGTCACTTAGCTTTTTTCGGTCCTCAGCCTGAAAAGGAGAAAAGTAGCAGCATGTTGCACACTGAGCCTCATGCTTTGGAGCCTGGATGTTCTCCATCAGCAGCACAGTGCACATCATCTCTGGTGGACCTCCCCCATGGGGGAGAAGTCAGCCCTGGCACAATATGAACCATTACTGCATCTCCATCTGTAACCTTTCCTTTTCCATCAAGTTTCCAAACTGCATCAAGGAAAAGGGCCCAAGTTGCCATCTGCTGTGTTCTAGGCCATCCCCTTGGCTGCAGGCTGGGATTTTAGCTGGGAGGAATCATCTGTCTGTATTTACTTACCTTTGACAACACAGTCTGTTTTGCCATGCATTTATTATCCCTTTCACAACATTGACATTACTGCATGTTCCTTTCCACTTTAAATACTTTTAACACTTTCTTTTGGTATGTTACTTACACTATGGAAAAGACTGTACAAAAGGATCTAGAAGGAATAAAGGTCCTTTTATTTCCTGAGAGCATTGCTCATTACAAAGATCTTTATCCTATGGTTTTGACTCCACTACTCTTTCCACTTTCAACATGACTCGTTCTCTAGTGTAAATCTTTAGCATATCCTCTGATTCAGCAGCCTAGAAACAGCTTTACACAGTAAAGATTAATGCCATAAACCCCCCTAGTTGTCTATGTTTGGGTGGGTGTTCTGAACGGTGTCTCACTGTATCTGGATGTTTGTGCTGGTGTCAGGTAGGTAAGCATATTCTTAACACAGCCTTAGGAAACTGCCGACAAGATGGAAAACTATTCCCCTTAGCCTCACAGATCTCAATTGAAGAAGAAAAAAAAAAAAAGAACATTAAAAAACAAAATAAAAATTAAAAAATAAAAAACAACACAGAAAAAAAACCTTATTAAAACAAGCAGCCACAGCCAAATACCATGAAACTCTAGCTCCAGTGAACTTGATTGTTATACTGCTCTTGAGGCAAGAGTTTCATTACTTGCAACTCCTAATAATGAAAGGCAAATTTTACCTTAAGCAAGAAAGAAAATGTAAAAGCCAGATATGATGATTCACCTACCACCTCTGTGCCCAAAGGGTGTTTGCATGCAATGTATTATGATCGAGACGCAAACTCATGCAGATGACAATTTGAGCACCTAGAACCGATGCCGGCCCCTGTGCAGGTACTGAGCTAGTGCAGTGTCAGCCCCAAGCTAGGAGTCCTTGCCTCTCCCCTCATTAGCTCTGGTACTGGTGGGACCGGATACAGCACAGAGTGAGCTCGCATCTGCACACAGCAGGGGAAACCCCCTGACCGCCTGCGACAGGGCGAGTGCAATGGCAAAGACAAGGAATGCCCAAAAAAAGGTCTGCAGCCCCAAACATCAAACTTGAGGCTTTGGAGGGATCTGGTTTTTGTTTGTTTGTTTGTGTTTTAATGCCTCAGTGCAACAGTAATTCTGAAGACTTTTGTGTATCAACAACTGGCCCTGCAAATGCCACTGAGCACTAAAACAATACACAAATAAATTCACTCTTGAGCAGGCTATCTCTATTCCTGTGAAGACCTCTCCCAACAGAGAATCTAATGTCTCCTTGGCTAAGAAACTTGGGAAAGATCAGTATCGACAAGAACAAATTCACTGTTAAAAACAGACAAAACTTTAAAGCATTTTTACATTATTGTGAACAATTACTACTGTTGACATAATTATGAAGTTTCAAACTTCAGCCAAAAAGTGCAACCCTGTACCACTAATTATGATTTTAGTGGTAAAGAGCTGTGACTTTCAAGAAATTCTGAGATTAAATAAGCAATATTGTAAAATAATTTGTCCTATACTAGAGTATATTGTGGTAGCCATAACGACAAGAGCCTCATGCTGTGAACCTAAAAGGCAGGCAGCAATTCATCTGCAACTAGTGAATTAATTTCACCACCAAATTAAAAGTTCACAGTGACTGCACACTAAATTCCACAACACATTTCATTCTGCTGCAAAGGGGTCACTTACAAAACACATGCCAAAACCAGAAGTGAGTATTTAAGCTGACATTCTGCAATTCTTTTGACTTCTAACTACAATGAAGTAGAAAAGAAAGTTAAATTAACTCAACTAAGTTACATTTTCTCTCCACCTGCTGAGAAGCGTAGCAAAGGCAAAGCATTTCTATAGACTTTGATGTTGTGCATTTATCAAAAGCAGCTTTTTCTCTGTCCGCACCCAATTTAGTCCTCAGATGGAGGAAGACCCAGTCCTCCACCATCAAACAAATACTGATTTCAAGAGGAGTTCATTCAAATTTCAGTAACAAAATGTTCATCACAGCCTGACAGTGGGCCACAGAGATCTGTGCTCTGAAGGCATGACAACATTTTGTGCCTGGGTCAATTCTGTGAACCCTACATCTACATCTTTTACTGACATCAGGAAAAGACATCCATTAAACCTCTGTTACTATTACCTTAATTCATTTCTCTTTGGAATACAAGGGAATGACACCTGGTTGACCAGAAGATTCACCAGTCAAACCCTTCTCTGAACTCAAAAAGTTATTGTGCAACCTTTCCTTTCCCTTACCCCCTACATTAACGGGTTCCAGAAGCTTTATGCTAGCTTCTAGTATACGATACAACAGAGGTCAAGCTCCAGATATGGGTTTAAAGATCAGTCAGAGAACACTCTGCTTCAGCATTACCAAAGCATCATAAATTGCAAAGCATCTAAACTATATATTAACCAAGCTGCTACCTCTTTGCTTGTGCTGCTTGATGGAGGATGCACTGCTGAATTTGAGTTCTTGGAAGGCTCCTTCTTCTGCTTGTGGTCATGCTGGAGAGACAGCAGCTGTGTCTGATCTTTGGGGAGAGTTCGATGCACCCTCCTGTTGTGCTGCACACCTTCAACCTTCTGAAGGCAAATAGTGATGAACCTCAGTGAGAGTCATGCCTTGGAGGACAACCAAGTTGACTGCTGCAAATACTGGCTTTTCAAAGAACAAAGCAAACACAATTCCAGCAGAGCTGACAGAAGAGATACAACCCTGAGCGACAGGAAGCGTAAAGTGACCCCAATTGCTCCACATTAGACTTCAGAGACAGCACATCAGGAAAAAATTTTTTTTTACCTTTCATAAAACCAGAGGACTTGAATCAAAACTCCATACTTCTGTTTGATTACAGCTCAGTTTGCTGCTAAAACAGTAGAATAATATTGTGGCCAAGGTGCCAGACCTGACAATGAAGTTGAGCATTAAAATTGACCTCTGCTCCATTTTTATTTGTGAAAAAGAAACAACCAGAACAGAAACTGGAGATCTAAGCTTAGGCTGAGCTGATGTTGGAAGCCTTCAGGGTAAAGATATTTTAAATCAGATGGAAGGGAACACAGACCATTTCAGCACAGAAACTGCAGTGACAGAAGTGGGAGAGGCAGTGTCATTGCTGTAGATAAGGATGACTCAGTAACAATGTAACCCGAAAGAAGGTTGAATTTGAGAACGAAAGGCAGTAAATTCATTAAAAAAGGCCCTCTCTGGTCTGTGACCCGGAGAATGAGAACACCCTCAGGGAACCAAACAACACATCAGGTACAAGAGGAAGCTGTGAATTTCTGTTGCTAAACGTTTTTCATACCTGCTTCTTTTCTGATTTCCTCTGTCCATCTACTATGAACCGTTCATCTTCCACAGCCCTTTTGTCTTCTTTACACCTCTCCTCTTTCCTCTGAATGGCCTTAGCCTCTGGCCACCTCTGCTCACACTCCTGCTGCCTTCGTAGCTCCTGCTCTCGTCTCTGATGCTGGAAGAGAGCCAGGGAACAACATTGCTTATTTTACTTTACCTTCATACCCACCAATTACTCATGCCAGTGTTCATTAATCACAAGGCTATTTTCCTGCTATGCAGTCACTAATATGGGATACCTGATACAGTGTGCAGCAGAAGCAGCCAGTCACAAGCTGACACCACCTTGACTGCCAAACTTGAAGTGAAACCTTTGCCCTTTTGGTAGCCAAGGGCAGATATGCCATTCATTTAGGCAGGCATGCAAGATCTGTGTGATGGCTGGCTGCTAATCTAATGACAAATGTCTTCCCATCATTTTGAGAAAGAAAGGCTTTTCCAGAGTCCCCCTGTTCTGCTGCAGCAGCACTATGCTTCACAAATGCCAGCTCAAGTGTTTGAATGCCAGCATGATGCTTGAATTTTGTCAGATACTGGGAAGTGACATGTTGGTGATTTAGCAATGCCTCCAATACCAGAGTGTGTCAGACAGTTTAAAAGGCAGCAACTGTCTTGCAACATCTTAAACGGAAGTGGGGCCAAAACTCTGCATCAGACAGACTTCAAACTGGGCAATACATGAGAAAGAAATTGGGACCTCTCATCCCATCTGCCTGGGCTTACACCACCAAACTCAGGCAAAGTGCCTTTCCTCTTATGCTCCCAAAGCTCACAGCAGGTTGGCAGCAGGAAAAGGACAGAGACCATTCAAAATCATTGCGTTCAAAAGTGACACAGTTCTCCCAAGGCAAAAGACTACAATCCAGGTCGTGCTGACAATTTAATACAGCCTTCTTGCCTTTCAAAGCTACTCTCTATAGACACATTATTTGTGATGAGACATGGAATAAAAATACAAGCCAGTCCCTACATCCTCCAGCCTCCTTCTCTGCTCTTTCTCTTGCTCGATCCGTTTCTGCCGCTCTGTCAGCAGCTGCTTCTTGTACTTCTCCTGGTCCTTCAGCTGCTGCTGCTGGCGATGAGGATCAGAACGGTTTTTGTTCTCCTGCTGCAGTCTCAGAAATTCACGGCGGAGAGTTGACTCCCCTGGGAGATTAACTATGGAGCTGAAACAAAGGGGAGGTTTCTACATGACTAAACAGAGTATAAAAGAGAGAACACAAGGTGCATTGGGAATTATTTGATGTCCTGTGTTAGCAAATTAAGATGTTACAATAAATCTCCAGCATGTTGACTATGCATCTGCATTTATTGTGCTAAAGAACAACCTGAAGCTGATTATCGGGTCCTTCATTTGCGAGTTTCCTCCCTATTGCAGGGGAACTGAGAAAGAGCATATTACAGACATCTTATACTCAGCAGTTATATCTGATAGCTACAAAACAGTTAACACTAACAGAGGGGATACAAGAAATAAGGGATGCAGAACAAGTTAAGAAAGCCATTCTGGCTGAGGAGGGCTGCCTTCAGTGAGAACATCTTGGGCAGTCAAATTTTCTATTCCATTAATAAAATTAACCTTGGTTCTCCTTCATCTTCATTCAGCTCGTCATCTTCCTCCTCACTTCCACTGTAATCATAGTCCGTTTCTTCTAAAAAAGAGAATAATAAACAAACCCCAGAGGAAAGATACTATTATGTAAGGTATGATCTGAGCACTCAACCTGCA
>NW_009913083.1:8429-21695 GCF_000696875.1 Nestor notabilis | reverse complement strand
AGCAGGAATTTAAGAAAAAAACAAAGGTTGCACTGGGAGGCTCAGGGGAGGCAACATATCCATGTACATTAATTCAAAATCTAGTTCAGATCATGTTTTAGGGCAGCTCCTTTACACACTCCCACCTTTTCCCTCGACTGACTGGTTTGGTTTTGCAAAATTAACCTATTTCCATCACCTGAAATAAATTAGGCTAAACCCACAGAGAAATCCAACCCCCACAAAGACACCAGCAGAAGGGCTCTTTCGAAAGAAATTTAGGTGAGACATAAAAGACTTGAATTACCCTACTCTGCTATTGTATACCTGTTGTATGGCTAAGCTGAGGCCTTCAGTAAATCCAGGTTTCCTTATGTATTAAAGTGAATCATTAAAAAAAAAAGAAGCAGGGATAATAAATTAGTGCTAGTTTTAGCACAGCAGTTCAGAAGTCACTTCCTAACCGTACAGCGATCTCCCAGTTTGCCCTTACAGTCACTAATCTTCACAGCCCTGCCATTATAAAATATACAGAAGAGAAAGAGGTGAAAGAGGACAGGGAAATTTGGTTGTCAACAGCTTATGGTGCTCTCTCCACCTTGCACAGCCCTTAGTCTGCTGTGCACACACATTTATACAAGTATTATCCCCACTCCAGCACTGTTTCTTCAGGTTTTACTCTGAAGAGCAAGGGTAGCATTTGGAACAAACTCAGATTTGCTTTTTCTTCAGCCACCCTCTGATGCAGATGATTTATTATGCTCATTTGTGGTTTTCTGGAGTTTGGAGGCCTTCTTGAGTTTTCTTTTGTGCACTCCATTGCAAAAATGCTTAAAGAGCACTTCTGTCCCCAAAGAACTCACATGTTAAAAGCATATGGAGATGCAACAGGTAAATTAAATGGATCAGGGACAGACAAATGAATTAATAGACTAAGAAATGCTTACTAAGTACTACTTAGATACTCAAGAAAGGACAGACCTAAACTTTACTCAGACTCCTCACTCACATTAGCATTAGGGTTGCTCTCAGTGAAATCAGGGGCAGTCAGACTCCAGAGACTTCAGCACTTAAACACCATTAAGGACCTGGACTTTGACAGAGATCTTCAAAATGGCCCCACCACTATCAAGGACAACTTAGTCACCGTTTTCCTCATTCTAGTTTTTCAGTTGCATCTCTCCTGTACTCTGCTGTCAAAATTGGATAGCAGTGCCTTTTGTTTTTGCTATGTTACCCTTTTCTCCTTTTTTCTTCCTGGTCCTGTCCAGGTGGTCTTTCAGCATGATGCGCACTTGTCGTTCATTCTGCATGTCTCGAATGAAAGAATGCTTTAGCAAGGTCTCAGTGGATGGACGATGCAAATAATTCTTTACAAGGCAGCTTTCAACAAAGTTTAGGAACTTCTTTGACCTGAAAAAGATAAAGAAGTGGAAAAAAACAACAATCCTTTTCAACTTCGGTGCCAAGCACTACCCTGAGTGATGGAAAGCACTAACTTTCCACTAACAAGGTTTCCTTTTACACTGGAACTGAGAGAGACAATTTGTCACTATGATGCCCCCTGAGATCACCACACTGCTGAGGGTGAGTGACAGGGAACTCCACCCTGACCGCCTGCTCAGTGGAGTTACCCTGAATTTACATCTGGATCAACAAAATCACAACCTGGCCAGCGTGACTCTTTCAAAAAACACCCTTAACCTTTTGATACAGTAAAAATTTTCTTTATATACTTCATTTAAAAGACAAATGAATACTCTTTAGGCTACGGTGCCTGTCATTAGCCCCACAGCATCCATGCAGTCTTCTGACAAAGCTCTGACCCCAAGCAGCCCACCTAATTCTTGCCTACAGTGCAGTTTCAGCCACCCATGCCAAACTTTAGCAACTGCAGTGACTTCTGCATTTTAGGCTGAGTACAAAAGAAAGGTGTTGCTTCCCAAAGGTAAAATACATCTGCACCAGTGGCCTGACCCAGCACTAGAAACAGCCTAGGAAAGACCCCGTAGATCACTGAGGGATTTAACAGGATCATTGTTTCTGGACAAGAGAGCTCAAAATCCTCCTAAGCCCAATGCAGCAAACGCACAATTTTTACACATCTCTTTACCATTTTCTGGATTTCAACTTTGGGGGCGGGTTCCGTGGGATGAGGAAAAGCGCTCTCATGGGGTGCATGTCACACAGGGCTGCAAAGGAAACCACAAGTTCTTGAAGGGTACATGTCCCCACCATGTCCCTCCCACAGCCTGACCACACTGACGCAGCCTGGTTCTCCCGTCAAGAGAGGAAGAGTCTTCCACAAGCAATCCTACTTCTAACAGCACAGCATCTGCTGCAGAACCTCAGCATTAGTCAATAAAATTCACACTATACCCAAGAAATAAAGTCTCTGAGCACACAGAAATTTTTCATAATAGTATGCTGTTACTGCCAGTTAAAAGAGATTTGAAAGGAAGTCTGCATGGCCTTGTTCCTCAAGTACAATTTTCTTCACAGTTTTTATATATAAGGCTTCAGAAGGACACAAAAAATCCTTACCTTTCCAATACACCAAAAGGTGTTTTCAAAATAAACAGAAGTTAAAGTTGGGATTGAAATACTTTTCTATTTTGTCTGGCTTATGGTTCAGATAAATGACAAGCTAAATTTTAACTAAACTCTCAGCTACATTGTTCATGGCATAAGAGAAAATGCAGGATGAAGAAAACCTGATGTGAGCTGGAGAGCTCAGACTGCATCACTGGCACAGAGCGTAATGACAAAGCACACATTCCATCTATTCTGTGTTTCACGAGTGTGAGCACCATTATTACACAATTTGAAACAGATTCTGCTCATGCATTCAGATGCTGGTTTCTCCCAACCCAATGTACTTCTCTTTAGTGTTACTGTTGTGGAAAGTTGAAATTACAAAGAACTCTACAGAAAGTAAATACCATCACATTTCATCTATCCCAGGAGTTTTGTATGGAATTATGAGTGTGTGCCATCTGTCAGAGAAATCCCAAGGGTCAAAGATCTTCATGACACAGAGCTACTGAATGATAACTAACATGACGATATGGAGGCTAATTTTTTACCATATACATTTGTTTGGCAGTGATTCTCTTAACAGGAATGGACTTCCAGCACTGCAGAACTAGTGAAAGTGAAAAGAGGGTGGCTGGTAAAGCCTTCTCTGGCTTCTATTAATTTCCCTGCCTGCATCCACCTGCTGTCATTTCTTACATCTTGGTTCTGGTTTTGACTGTTTTCTTTGTATTTTCCATAGCATTATCACATGGGGATGGGGGCAGAAGAAGTCTGGTTTCTGTGTATGGGTCCCAAACACTGTTGTACTACAATAAACAAAATACAATGCCACAGAATATCATCCATATAATTTCCTTGCCAAAACTAGTGAAAACATCAAATACCGTGGCAAGAAGAATTGGCATGCAAAGCCACAAAGGGTCTCAAAGAAAATTCCCCACAGACCATGTCTCAGGACCAAGCTTCAGCTAGGCTGAAGCACAGTATCTGAAAGTGCTCCTGAACTCCAGCTGGTTCCTGAGCACAGCTGAAAAACAAGCCTGACAGGAGAACAGCCAAATGTGTTTTTAAAAGCAGCCTACGTGCTCTCAAGCTCAGGCCAGAGTATAATTTATTTCATCTCCTGTGCTCTCAGCAGTGACTGTATCCCCCATCATACCACATCACATCACATCTGCTTTTTGGGCGCTGGGGCAAAGCAACTGGTCCTCTGTGGAAACAAAACTGCACAAGGTCTTTACACGCATGCTGCAGCCGCCCATCTCTGCCCAGCACCTGCAAGTGGCTAACTGGAGGAGCGAGGGGGGCAGCTGGCAGGCGAGGGCAGGCTGTGAAACTATGTCAATCTGCTGTCAGGTTGAAAACGTGGTTGTGGACCATAGCCATTATGTAAGCAAATACAGTATTCATCTCCAAACTGGTGAGAATCAAGTCAGTCCCAGTGTAAAAATATAACCTAAAGCCTGGCTTCTACCACGGCCATATTTTTAAGTGTCCTAAACCCAAAGCTACTTATGTCATTTTTTTCTACTGCTTAGCTGTACCTACAGACAGTGCTCAACATAGTGATGCTAAGAATAAAAAAATTTTTGTTTGCCTAGGAAATGAAGGCAAGGAATCAATGTAGACGTAAAGGGACTAAAAGAAAAGCAGAAGAGTCCAAATGAATAAAAGTAATGGATAATTTTTAAAGATATGGCCAGAACCAGAATTTTCTACATCTGTGCATTAGCCAAGGATGAGTTATTTTGTCATAGAACACATTCACAAAACACAGGTGCCCCCACCTTTACACCAAATCACTTACGAGGAGCTCCTTCGGCCATTTCAATAGCAGTGATTCCCAGAGACCACAGGTCACTCTGCAGGAAAAGAAACATTGCACATTGCAACTTGCAGCATTCAAGCTTCTATGTTTTTAATTTTCTTTAGAGTTTTTGATTTGGTTTGGGTTTTGTGTGTTTTTTACAGTTTCCCTAGATTTCTCCTAGATCAGGTCATTTTAGTTGGAATGACGTACATTCTACTCCCTCCCATTCCCTACTGAGGTTTTCAGAAACATGCTAATAGCCAGAACTTCCCATTTCCCATGCAACTCTGAACAGATGATTCATCATTTAAGCAGCCAGACCTTCTGCATTCAAAAGAACAAGAGCCAGAGCATAGCAGGCACCATTTAAATGTAAGTCTTAAATCTTTTTAACTGTTTCCGTGATGTAGTGAGACTCAGCAGTGCCCCACCACCCTGCTCCTGGCCAAAAACAAATTCGTGGTCTTAATGCTTATTTCAGAGCAGTCACTGTGGAATTTCTACACTGATGGAACAGAAATTATAGTCAGGCCTTGGGGTCTGACTTCTTCTGTCTTCCGAGTCTCTAGTTACATGTTTTGGGCACATGAAAGGAGAGCACATCTTGCAGCCATGTTGTGCGTGTGTGTGTTCAGCTCAGTTACTTCGAGTGGAGTTCCCTTTATCAGCTTACCTGGATGCTAAGGGCCAAGTTTTGACCATGGAAGGTAAATCGGAAACACCAGCAGTGACTGCAAAAACTTCACAGGTTTCCACTTGATTAATCATGTGCATTATTCTACTATTTTTTGTGTCTAAATGTAGCCAAATGAGAGGCATGTGACCAAACCAACTTGCAGAGCTTCTCCAAAACTATCTTTTACAAAGGGAGCAACGCAAGACAAACCTTCAAAGATTAGAAGCATATATACCATTACATGAGTAGCAGCTCATACCCAGCCTGGCACTCTGAATTTGATTTTATCAACAGAGCCTTCTCAATCCAGCTGCTCTGAACTGTTTTATGCAAGCTGAAAACCAGTTCACACTGGTAGGAATTTAACAGCTTCATGATCTTGACTCATTATTAAGTAGATGAATGAAAATCAGAGAAGTCTTTGCAGGCTATTACCACAGGCTCTGGGGCAATGGAAGAAACAATCGGGCTACAAAGCATTTTGGTTTGGAGTTTCAAAGCATGAGAGGTAGAAAGGTGAAAGGGAAGATGACAGCAGCACTTATACAAGTCAGCATGTAAATACGTATTTATGCATATATATTTTTACTCATTTTATAATCTCTCATCTGCAGAATCTATTTGGAACCAAACATAAATGCATGTGGATGAACTCTGATTATTACTGAAAGTAAAGAATCCTCAAGAATTAGGTGTGCACATTCCTAATGCTTGTATCTTCTGAAAAGTGTACGTTCTGAAAAGGAAAGCAACTGGGGACAGGGAATGAAGACAAGAGATTAATTTACTGAAGATTTAAATGGTATGAAAAATAAAATCCAAGAACATTCTTTGGTCATGACTGACACTCATACAACATGACCTCACTCTGCCAGTGCAGCATAGAAGGTCCTAGCAAGGGAGAATTACAATCTCTGGATCACTAGAAAATGGAAGCAATAACGGGTTATTCTAATAAATATTTCTGAAGCCACAATTAGAATGAGAGGTGCAAAGTGGCAACCATGAGAGTACTTGAACCAAGAGAATGACTGGAGTGTCACTCAGAAGATGGCTGCTCAGAATGTCATCACTGGAAAGCATCCTGCATAAGTGTAGACAGACAAATGACAACACCTGCTGGAAACATGCCAGAGGACAAAGAATAAGTCTCTCTGAAACAGCATCAGCATGTTTTAAGATACAGGAAGAGAACCAGGAAAAGGTGCTTGATAGATGTTCTTGGGCTCCCCAGTACAAGGAAGTCATGGACATACTGGAGTGGGTGCAGCAAAGGGCCCCAAAGATGTTTAACGGATTGGAGCTGGCAGGTTCTGGGCTGAGAGAGATGTAACTGTTGAGCCTGGAGAAGGGAAGGCTCAGGGGAATCTCATACATCAGTACAAATTCCTAATGGAAGGGGAATGAAGATGACCAAGCCAAACTTCTCAGCAATGCCCAGTGACAGGACAAGAGACTATGGACATAAATTGAAATACAAGAAATTCTGTGCTTTCTCATCTCTACCACCCTCCAAATAACCCAAAATCATTCTGGGATGGGGAACCTCTTGTAGTCACATGCTTGTAAATGAGTGAAGTGATACTAATTATTACCAGTTAAATCAGGATTTGCAGCTGAGTAGAGAGTAAAAGAGCTCTATCGGAGGAGAGCAGTAAGTTGTCATATTAGTATTACACTATTTCAAGTATTCCTTCCAAATTTACCTCTTCCTTTCTATCCTGACCTGCAACCTCCATATGTCAGGTTCTGTTTGTTCTGTTGATGGGCTTTTTTTTTTTTTTTTTTGCACAGAAGTTCATGAAAGTGTATTTCATGTATTAAAAACTAACAAAAAAGTATTCATAATGAAACTCCACTCTTAAAAAGAGCCACCACCCACATACTTCTATTTCTCCAGTTACAATGTTATTGTGGTTTAAAAGGAGAGAAGTTTGAACTTTTCAGATGCAGTAGTTGAGCAGTATTTTCAGCAATAACTTGCACATTTTGCTGCTTCATGTGGAGTTGTAATACTTACTCTGTAATCATATGTAGAGTCTGGGTTCTCCTCACAAGCAATGACCTCAGGTGCCATCCAGTACGGTGTGCCAATAAACGTGTTTCTTCTCCCAATAGTCCTGTCCAGTTGAGCACTTACGCCAAAATCCACTGAAAAGCCAAGCGGAGATAAAGAAATTAAGACAGTTGTATCCATGTGGCAAAGTATTTGCTTGGTTACTGTCATGCTATTTAGAATACCAAACCTTTAGGCTACAATACATAACAAATCTGAGTTCCTCAGTACATCTTGTCCAATAGTTGAAGTTTAAATGCCCCTCCCCCTTTTTTCCCCCCTCTTTTTGACAAATAAACAGCATATTAAATTTGCCAGGCAGGTTACAGCAGACATGAATTGGTCTAGCAAGACGTCATGGAATAATTTATGTTTAATCTAAACACCACATTGAGTAGGACTTGAGATCTTTAACTAATACCTGAAAAGTAGCATCTACAGATAAGGCAAATTTGTATGTGTCTAATATGGCTATTTGTGAAAGCTGGAAAAAACTATCATATCACTTCCTTTTGAGGTGTTTGGAATAACTCCATCCCTACAATCATATGTTACTTTAGAACAAGCTGGAGATTATACTAGGTTATTCTTAGACTCATAATGAGAACTGTGTGGTGCTCTTTGTGCTGAAAAGGGTGTTACGTTCAACAGGATTGTACAGCAAAATGGTTTTGTTCAGTATGTAGAAAGGCCCATGCAACCAGTAATTATATGATTGTATTTTTCTTTGAATCAACCTCCAAGATACACTAATTGGATCCACTGGGCACAGAACTTGAATGCTATTCACAAAAGACAAAATAACACACAAAAGAAAGGACTGAAAGGAGACAGCCCTATGGTTATCATCAAGGAGATTTTCTCACTTACCTCACTGCAGATCATCTGCAAACCACAATCATTTGTACTACTATAATTTAATGTGCCTGTTTAGCAAACCTGCTCTAACAGTTAGACTTGACCTTTGGAATTATCATGCGCTCTGTGCTTCTGATGGGAAGTGTTCATAATTACACTGAAGTGGAGCAGAACTGGGCTGAGGACCTCTTGGGTTTCTAGCTTCTTTAACACACACACAAGATAAATCTCTCTGAAAACAACTTTTTTTTTTTTTTTTAATTAATTGTTGTACTTCGTAAATCTGTTTCATCTTTACCCAGAGTTAGAAAGACCTAACTTTCTTGTCAACCATGTAAAGAATGGTAGTACTAGTTACTATAAAAGACCAAACACACACAAACCTCTCCCTCCCCGTCTTCCCAGTTTTAAGAGGGAACAGTTGAAAACTACTACATATCTTTTAGAGACTACTAGCAAAATCCTGCCTTCATTTAATACAATAGCAAAACTCCCTTTGACTTCAGTAAAGCCAGGATTTCCTCATAAAGTTAAACCA
This sequence comes from Nestor notabilis, assembly GCF_000696875.1. NCBI lineage: Eukaryota > Metazoa > Chordata > Aves > Psittaciformes > Psittacidae > Nestor > Nestor notabilis. The sequence goes on along the minus strand of NW_009913083.1, from coordinate 13,240 downwards.
TGAGATTTAAAGTACTTATTTTTCTTGCTCCAGCCAAACATCCTACCCCCCACCCACAGTCCATGTTTATTATTTTCGTTCTCCAACTATACAGTGAATTCTTTTAATTAAAGAGACAGGAAACATGAAGATCGTCCCAAATGAGAGAATTGCTGTCCTTGAGACTGCTTCTTTAAATCATTGCCACTCATTCTCTGTTATGTTTTTACCAAAACATCAAAGACATCCCCTCCTCAAAAGAGGTATGTATTTAAGTTTAATCTTGGGAAGTCAGAAGTTGTCAACACTGACAGATCACAGCGAGAAAAGGAAATTAGTAAACTCACCAACATTTTTGAAAGATTACTATTAGTAAGAGCTACTCCTCAGTGGTAGCCCTTATATGTGACTAATCTCACCTATTGTCAGGTTTATGAAAACCTCCAAGACCACTTCCCTTAGAGAAATGAATTAGCATAAATTATTCCCCTAACTTTTTTATTTTGGAAGTCTCTGCATGCCAGGGTATGCTGTGAAGGCCTGATGGTGCTGTGACTTATCAGACAGGTTCTGTGTTTGACTGCCGAGAAGTAGCTGTATTCCCCACAGGCTGAGTCACATCCTTGCAGAGCATGTCACATTTTCAGTTCTTTCTACATGACAGACACCTTATAAAGACAAGCATTAATGCTACTTGACATGTTTGTTGCTATTAGGTTACTGAAGTTCTTTCTCAAACAAGATGAAAAACTTAAAAATTTACGAACAGGTTTCTAGCACACATTTACGGAAACTTACCCAGTTTTACTTCTGCATTTTCTGTGAGAAGGACGTTCTGCCCTTTAATATCTCTGTGGATGACATGGTGAGCATGAAGATGTGCCAAGCCCTAAAAGAAAAACAGACTTTCCTTATTTTATTTCCTCTCATTGGCACTGTTGCCTTTTTACACTTTTGTCAGACTTTATTCATAGGGAAAGTCCGTCAGATGTTATTAGCAACATGAAGATGCCAGTTTCAAGGAGGAGAGAGGACAGCAACCACAAGTTTGATTGTCTTCTTTACTCACAGTAGTTGAGTATAGCTGAATTTAAGTGTGAACAGAACAAGCTAACAATATTTTAAACTTCTGCCTCAGAACCAAGGGTTGCCTCTTTATACCATGTGTTAAAAGCAAACAAAAGAGGAAAAGAGCAACACAGAATGCTCTGTATGAGAACCATAGACAGCAGCTGGCTGGCCATAGTGGCTTGAATTCTGCATTCAGCGAAACTGTGTTCAATAGTAAATGGACCACAGAAAGTTCAAATTCCTCTTTTTGAATGCAGCAAGTATTGTTTTCAGTCAGTTAATATTTGATGAGTGTAAACCAAATGTTTTTAACATCTGTTGCTTTAATACAGATATTATAGCCACACAACTTAAGAGCATCCTGACCAGACCATTAAGATTTTTAGTTTCTTTGCAGAAGCTCTCCCCATGCTCTCCAGCTATAGTTATATTAATCTGCAGTCTAATGCCAAATCATTGTAAGAGGGCGAATGTTCTCTACTGAGCACGCTTCTCAAAAAACTCTGCTCCAGAAACAAGACTGACCCCTATTCAAGCATTACTTCTGCATGCCATTTGAATTCCAGCTCCCAGAATACATATTCATCTTACCATTATTTGGAAAAGAAGTAAAACTCCATTACAAGGAAGATGGATAAGTAACTCTGTAATGGGTTTTGAAAGCAGAATGGCAGGTTCCAACATTATTTTTTTTCTAGTCTAGTTCACTAGATTACACTTGGGAATTGTTTTATCCTCTGTAGCTTCCAGGACAAAACAAAACAAAAAGATAAAAGAAAAAAACCAAACACCTGCATAGAATGAAATACAGCCCCAAGAATTGTCTTGGGGAATATTGCCCCAGCAGGGCCACCTTTCAGATTTTGGAATGCCGTTCAGTCAACATTGCTTTTAATAGTGTGGAAAAGAGGCCCTTGAGTGTGTGCAGGTAAAGGAATTATGAACAGAAAGATCTTAAAGATCTTACACAGCATGAACAGCTGACGCAATGAGCTGTAAGATCTCCTGATGTGGAGGACACTTACTGAAAACAGAAAACTTACTTTTCTAGATGCACGGAATCCAAACTTTCAGATTTCATAGGAATCATAGGAAACAGGAATTTTCTGTACTTCATGCAGAAAATGAGATTAACTACAGTAATATGGGATGTCAAGCAGCCATCATGCTGGCTTTTTAGGCTCTTCTGAACTCAAGGACCACAGCTCATGAGCCCCACGGATCAAAACCTTTAAACAGTAATGCTCACTAGTGACCTATGTTAGCAACAAAAGGCTTGGAAAGGCCTTTTTGTTGCAAATGAGCAAAGCTCTGTTGGCACAACTCACCCTGAGAACCTCTCTGCAGATGTACGCAATCCAGTCTTCCTTGAAACAGTTCCCTTTTGTCTTCTTGACCAGGTCAGTGACAGAGCCCGCACCACAGTACTCCATCACCAACTGCAGAAAGACAAACCTAATACACCTTTACCAGAGCACTGACAGGGTGCCAGCAGAGAGACCATGTGCAAACACCCACCCCACCACAATCAAGGTGTGGAAAGCTACACGCGACCTTCCCAGATGCCAAGTGACATAAAATCTCATTTCCTGAATCACACACATCACTGAGTAAATAAAAAGCCTCAGCAGTGCTCCCTCCTATTCCAGGTTATGGGTACTTCTTTTCTTTTTCAGAAACGACACAATCAGAACACCATGAGCTAACAGCACTGAGAAACATGGGAATGTGTTCAAAATCTGAAATGTCTCATTTTGCTGCAGAGCTTCAAAAATCCTACAGCCAAAAAAATTGAGGATTCATTTTTCTTCTCTGCTTTGTTACCAATTCCTCTGTTCCCTTTTTATTTGCCAACTGAAGAAAGGAGTGGAAAGAAATAAGAAAAAAGAGAGGGGGGATGAGGACAAGCTCTTTTTCACTTTCATTAAAAATAAACAAATTACAGAAATGTTTAATTTGAAAAAAGAAATTAAAAAAAAAAAAAAAGCTCAAGCAACAAATCATAATGACAGCACAAGTCACAAGAATCATAACACACTATGTCCATCCTCAAAGAAAATCATAGGGGTGAAATGATCTTGGGAGTAGCAATTTTTCTCTTTTATGTTATTCTTCAGAACAATGACTTTAGAGTTTCACTGAGACAGAGCCCCAGCCAAGCATGCTGGAGCTCTAAAGAAAGGAGCTGTAAATCTCATAAACAGAAATTACACTAAACACTTACCCAGAGCTGATCATCTTGGCCTGCAGGACTTTTCTTTACGAATGCGCCATAATATGTAGCAATATTCCGGTGATGGGAGTACTTTTTTAGCATGTTTATCTCCAGCTTGATTTCCTCCTCTTCATTCTGCAGCAAAAGAGAGCAGAAGGCTCCTTATGTGGCCAGAGATCACTGAGCTCCAGGGCTGCCCAGAGTTGCAGGGCCACCTCTGTCTTCGGAGGCTTCCAACATCCAGCTGGAACCAGCCCTGAGCAACCTGGTTTGGTCCCATGGCTGACCCTGCTTTGAGCAGGAGATTGGACCAGAGACCTCCTGAGGCTCCCTCCAACCCGAGTTATCCTATGATTATGAGACTGCAGCTGAAGGACAGGCCCAAACTGACGACTGAACCACCCTGATCCATAGGGTTAAAACAATGAATTGCTAGGGTTTGACCTAATGAATTAAAACCATCCCTATTCAGGTACAATAATTGCATACTGTCTCCTTAGGGGGCTGAGATAGGACTTCTTACTCCCCATTTGCGGTTTCTGTATGTGGTAATTTAGTCTTAGAGAAATTAACCAGATTCAAACAAAAATAAAAATATTCCTAACACTCCATTACTTAAACACTTGGAAAAGCACTTAGTGAACACATCAGCCAATTTGTCTTCCCAGTCCTGTGGAGGGTCTTGCTGGGAGGAAACTGAAGCCAAGAAGGAGGCGACTCACGACAAATCAAACTCCAGAGCCAGCACAGGGTTATGATCTGCTCCTTCCTTACAGCTGTGAAGCTACCCAATCTGGACCATGAGGGTTTTCCCTCCTTCCTAACATCATGCCATCGGTTAAGTCTCTGGCATGCTGGGGGCTAGCACACCCCTAGACATCTCCTTCCAGGCACTAGCTAGCCCTGCTTTCCCACTTTGTTTCAGTCTCTTCAGGGCAGATGTTCTCTTCGACCCAGCACAGCACTGTGCACAATAAGACAACTAATGGAAACACAAGTTTTAATAATTATGTTAGAAGAAATGCCCTTTTTTCCAGGGAGAACTGCCTGATCTGAAGAGGTCCTCTCAGAGCTAGCCTGTTTGCTATGTTGCCACCAAGAGAAAGGGTGCACAGTACCTGGTGAAGCACATATAGACTTTGCTGTCTCATTTGCTTTAATAGCAAATGAAACAGGCATCTTGCATTGCAGGATGTCCTTGTACAGTTAAAAGGAGTATGACAAAGTTAAAAATGTATTTACCTTGCTGCAAAACATCCCAGTCAGCACTTAGTAGCTGAAGGGACAAATAGAGACAGCAAGAACAGCTCAGCCCCACAGGACATTTTTCTGCATTTTTTCATTATTTTCCAGTAGCTTTGCCATCGAAGCATTCATTTAACCATCACAACAGACTCTCACAAAATCAGCTGCATAGTCCTTTCTACCTGTAGCAGAACATTAAAGCCTGACAGGCTGAAGCCAAATTCCCTCAAGCATATGCATATGATGCGTCTTAAATAAGACCACACAAAAATCATTCTCACCAGAACGGAAGGGATCAGTA
>NW_009913083.1:0-8398 GCF_000696875.1 Nestor notabilis | reverse complement strand
TTCCCTACATAACATCAATTCACAGGAGACATGTTACCAGACTAAAGCCTAATTGTCTTAAGCTTTAGGAAATGGGAAATGTAAAGTAACTCCACTTGAAGGAAAATTAGCTATTTCAGGTTTCAGAACAGCCCCTTTGTTAAACAGGCTCTACTGCTGAACACATTACACTAGATACTTCACTTTTGTTTGCAATTGAGGAGAAAGAAGGACCCTTAACTCTTGGCTTGATACAGCCCTGGATGTTGTCTTGACTTACTTAGAGAGGGTAAGAAGGAGCCTGATGAGCACCTGGAGTCTCCAAGAGAAAAGAGAGCTGACTCTCAGACAGCGTGCAGGAAATCCTCCACAAGCAAGATCCCATTTCTCTCTGCACATGGCCAGGGCACAACGAGCTGAGAGCTCATGCTGATGCTCTCTGTGTGGGAAAACAAGGCTCTAGTCCCTTCAGGACTCCAGATAGTGCACATCAAAAGGTAGAAACAGGCAGGTGAGGAGAAGGAGGCAAAGAGTAAGGACATGGGAACCAACATCCTGGACCTAACTGCATCCTGCCCACTCCCTCTGCTAGGGCAACCATACACACAGAGGAACAACATTCATCTTTGGTAAAAGCCTTCCCCCAAACTACTTAAGGTCTCTTCAGATCTTAGGATTTCAGGGTTTTTTTTAACTCTGCCCACCTGCATGAACTTTGCACTGGAGGGGCCTGACTGAAAAGCTTCCCAGCTATGCCCTCACCACCAGCCTGCAGCTTTCACAAAGTTCCCCCTGGGGAGGTGGCAGATTTCAACCACTTCCTCAGAGCTATTACCTCTTTTTCAGCTCTTGTTCCTTTGCCCAATTATTTTATTGGATGTTGGAACTGTGCTGCCATAGCTCTCATCCGAGTACTTTCTATTACTTGGCAATCTTGCCTCCATGTTTTTAAAACAAAGATAAACATGTGCCTGCTTGTGAACACTGCTGGAATCCCAGGTAGGCTCGTCCACAGGCACTGCCAAGAGCAGAGTAGCTGCACATGTATAATGCTCCTTTACCATTACCTGCAAGATGTTCCATTTCCTGCTTTATCTTGTGTCCTTATCTATTTACCCAGAAGGGTGCCACCTGCTCCTTTCCTGCACCTGCTTCTTCTTCCCTTGCCCATCCTTGCCCGTAGAGGCAGTTACCTGTGCTCACACACTGCTGTTATGCTGCTCAGATACAGTATGAGTGCCTTGGGAAGACACTGCTTAGACTGGACAGTGGGCTTCCCTGCTGACCCCCACCACTGCTGAGCAGAAGCCCTCTGAGCCAAACTCTTGCATCCTCCAAAGACAAGAGATGTGACTTCAAATATCAATCAGTCTGTAAGGTAAAAGGCTATACGGGAGAGCAAGTGGGCAAAAAGTACTCTGTCTTCCCAGTGCTTGAGTGAGTTTTGGAAAAAAATCTCTATTTTACATGGAGAAACTGAGGCAGAAGGATAAATGTGAGCCATTCCATCCCATGGGCCAGGAACTGAACCTGGACTTGCTAAGTCTCAGTACTACATACATCCTTCAAGCAGGTTGACTTGTGACAAAAGCACCCTCGACTTTTCAGTGTATGTGATTGCACATGCTCAGGATATCCCCTCTTGTCAGTGTTACCATCAGCCACATCTCCCTGGGGTCCAGAAATCTGCTCATAAATCACCCTGCTTTAGAAAACGAAACAAGCTCACAGATGTGCAGGTGCAAAAAGCTGTTTGCTTTCACAAACCAATGCATTTCTGGGCACAGATGGCTGCATGCACAAAGATGACAGGTTCATGATCAAAGGCTGTTTTTGAAGACATGGGCCTATCTGCAATGACACTAAGAAGCTAGAAAGCACATGCCTCTGACCTCAAATGGAAACAAGATCATTAGTTGACAAATACTTTACCAAGAGACCCCTTAGTACTAGAGCAGCTCTAATGACAATTTTCTCATTTAAATGTTACTCTGGTATGTGGAAGGATGGAACACAAGCACAGACAGAGAATGACCTGCTGCAGAAAAGCTCTTTGATCTCCCACACCAATAGCTGAAGAGAAAAGCAGCAAGAATCCAACCTCTTTGCAAGCACTCTGTTTGCTTGGCACCATCAGAGAACAGGAAGCAGAGCCTGTGTGGAGAGGCACGTGAGCACATGTTGACTAGAGCTCCCTTTCAACCATTTCAAAGTGCTCCCCACTCTCCCTGTAACACCACATGGCAGCACTTCCTGACAGATGTCCAGAGGATTCTGCAATGACCACAGCAACCTGCTGCTGCTCTTAGGAAACCAGCCCAGGGCTGCAGCTTATGACAGTGAAGCACAGGTTTGCTTAGCTCTTGGTGTGCCCCAGATCTTTGAGCTGAACAATCACAGCTGGAGCTGGTCAGGGAATTTCTGATTAAATGATTTCTTGTCGGAAGAAAAATTGGTGAAACAGAATCTTTTGAGAGAAATGTACCAGTTATGATGAAATGTTTTAGCTGAAAGACTTCTTAGTTTGGATTTTCTAGCGATGAAAGCATGATGCTGGGGGAGAGAAACCCACTGCAGAATATCCAAGTAGCAAGAAAGTAGCTCAGACCCCTGGCATGTAAGATACCCTTGTTCAATCCCATCCTCTGCCCACAAGTGACATCTCTGGGAGCCCTCACACACTGTTGACTGACCCAGCAAAGCATGAAAGCAGTCCATCACTTCTGAGCCTGTGTCAGGGCCTGTCCTGTCAGCTCCTCTGCCAAAGCATGCAGATGCTCTGATCTCAAGAATCTGTATGACCCAAACCCTACCTCCTCACCTGCTAAAATCCAGAGGCCTCCTATTCGGCAAATGTCATTTTTAAAAGCCAAAGCACCTGATGATACATGTACCTACAGAGCTAAAGGTAAAAATCCCGCCAATCTCATGTAGCACTCATTTAAAAAATGCATCCTCTGTGCACACAGAAGAACAAATCTGGCAATTCAACTACACATGTATTTTACAAGGTAGCAGCCACAGCCGAAAGCGCCCTTCGACATGCTTTGCCAAAGCGCTGCAGTAGCCTTCAATTTCAAATAACCAACGTACAATTCAGACCACTTCCTGCTCAGGGCTGGATTCCTGCACCAGAAAGAACTGTCCTGGACTGCTCTACGTGACAAGGCCCATGCAGACAACAACTTGTTCTGCTGTCTTCCAAGACAATCAAAAGACATACAAAAATGCAGGCAAGGCTTGCTTGTGTTCACCCAAAACAGACATATAGGTGCACTACTGGCAGACTTGGCCCTGGTTTTTATTTTACAGCATCACAAGAGGACTAACTTTATCCTGGAGTTTTGTACTCCATACCTACACTTGCCAGAGTGACAGAATGGGGAGCTGGTCTTCAGTAAGACTAGCTGCATCCTAGAAAAGACTTCCAGTAAATGAGAGAAGAGGATGCAGGGAGTGCCCCCAACCTTTCTGGGGTTCAGGCTAATATGTCTCAAGGAGCAAGCTGCTTCACTACTGGCTAAACTCTTAAAAGAAGAAACAAAAATCAATACTTGGCAACTTTTTCAACATCCTGCTCCAACACTGACACTACTTTTAAACGTGAGCAGGGACAGTGCCAATGAAACTGTCTCCTCCTCTCATCTGTCAAATAACAATAAAAAAGTGCTACTTCTACATTTTTAACATGTTCCTGCTTGCCAGCTGTCAGGGTAGCTACTCTGAGGAATGGGTGGCATGCAAGGGGAGAGGATGTGATGAAACACAGCAGGGGCAGTGCAGAGTTACAGGAAATCTTATACTTGCTATCTCTGGAAACAGATAAACAACTAGAAATACACAGGAAGAGAGTTCTCTTTGTTACTATAGACCATCAAAATATATGGCAATGCATTCCCCTATTGATTTGTCATCACTGGTCAGGTACAATTGAAAAATCTGGTTGTATTACCACCTGTCAGTACTTCATAAAACACAAACTGGTTCTCAGAAACCATAATTTATACCACTAGATCGTCTTTAACAAGCTATCCACCTTCTCATGAGCTGATTATTTTTCCTTACACCTTGATAACAACTTTATTATTATTGTATTTGTACTCACCTCAGTAACATTCATCACTTTGATTGCTGCTAGCTGCCCAGTCTTCACATGGCGACCCTGTTAAAATAACAAAAGCCTGTAAGTAAAACATGTATGCAAATTATTTATACAGTAACAAATTAGGCATGTAACAGCTTGGCTGCAGTACCTGCTTTCAATCACATCTCAACAACCTTTCAGTGACACAAAACCACCAAGGTGAAGTTGGGTGATGTGTTATCAGATTTATTCCTTTACCATGCTCTAAAGTTAACCTTTGCAGGGTTGAACTTCCCCCTTTAGCACAAAGCAAGCAGCAATGCTGGGTGTTCTCTGCTTTCAGAGCAGAACATGGAATGAGTTTATGGGTCTCCATCCAACTCTGTTCAACAGATGCTGCCACCCCTCAAGCCTCCTCTTTAGGAGGTCACAGCCCAGTCCCAGGAAGACCCACCCAGAACCACCTTCTTGTTCTGCAATCCAAGGCTGTATGAGGAAGGTACTGCTTCCCTTGTGTGCTGGGGAAGCAAGGTGCTGGGTAGCTGGCACTGTCCCTACCTTCCCATCCTACATGTTCTGGCACACCGCAGGGTAAAGAGAAAGCTGGGTTTCAGTACATCAATCTGGCAGCCTGTATGTGACTGCCAAGAAACTTAGAGCTGTATGGATGGTTTTTATAAGGGGGGGAGGGGGGAATGATAAAATTTAAAGGCCTTTTTTAAACAGGTCTTTTTAAAATTCTTACTGCAGCTGAGTTACCTGTATTTCAGCTATCTCCCAAAAAGCATGCAGAGGCTTTGTATTTTAAAATGTAATCTTCTGTGGTGGTGGCAGTGGCGAAGAACTCTCATAGGGCTTTGACTGCCTGTGTGCCTGCATCGATGCACACACTTCACTAGTGAAATGCCCACACCCGATGGTCATTATTAAGCAACAGATAATGATAATTTTAGAGTAGGTAAGCAGCTAGGTTTTTTAAAACAAAGATAGGAAAAGAGAGGTAATAGGAAATGAAGCTAATAAAAGAGTAAACTTCATATAGAGACTGTCAAAATGTGATTCACAAGAATGTGTATCAGAAACACAATCAGGAATCTTACTGTAAATGGCAGTTTCCTGGCTTCACTAGATCAAGTTGCTTAAGAGATGCAGTCTTTTGCCATGATAACCCCCACTAATCTCATACTGGAGGGTAGTATCAAAAGATTTGTATGAACAGTGTGATTGGCTACTCATACTAACTCCTCACTTCCATCAAATGTTCAGAAATGGGTTTGAAGCTTTGACACTGCAATTTTATTCCTGAAATAGTAGTGCCTGCAAAGCTATATATCGAAATAACTGATATCAGTTAAGAAAGCCATAAGAAATCAGGAAATCAACTATGAAATGCTGAGGTTTGCAGACAAAATGATTTGCAGGTGCAATTTACACCTGCAAAATTAAAAGCTGTGTTGTTGTCATTTTAAAACCCAGGTTCTTTCTGCACAAAATTGCATACGAGTGTTATTTCTAAGACTAAGCAATTTTGTATCAAAGAAAAATGATTCCTGATTCTCAGATGATATGTCACAGTCATGTTTTCTTTTACATAAAATTAAATCCTGCTGAGTTTCTGTGTACTTGTAAGTGTCCTCTTTCTGTGGAAACACTCCTGGGATTGCAAAGCTCTTTCTCATAAACTAGAATGATAGGATTCAGACATTGTCACAGACCTCAAGAGGAAGACAAATGGCACACACCCTCTCCAGACCTGTGACACACATGACCGTGGCCAAGTGCAGCTGGGCAGTGATGAGTGCCAGTGCTTGGTCAGCATCCATCCCCGTTGACGTCAATCCCGGTTAGCGAGCTTCCTTTGCGCAGCCATGGCTCCTTTGTTGGAGGCCATTGTTTGCAAATGTTTCCAGACATTGAATGTCTTGGCAATATAGTGAAAGAGGGCCTTCCACAAAGTACAGTCATGTTAGACATGCTGGCACCCTGAGTTAACTCTAGAGTTTGTCTGGAGTCAAGTACGCTGATGCTTCCCTGTCTCCAGCCACCACACATAGCAGGCACAACCCATGAAAACAATGAGTCTCTTCTGGGCTGCTATACTTTCTGCAGAATATGCCATCAAGAATCAACAGCAATTTTCATAATTACAGTGAAGCCTGGAGATGTGCTTCTTTACTGAAAAACTAAATCCATCAGTCTGAGGCTAGCATTGCACTTGGTATTGAATATTCATCAGAATAAGGAAGCAATAAAGACTTGATATTCAGTTTTGATTTCAAAGCATGATACCTGGTCAAACTGTCCCTTCGTATAACAGACATCTGTTATTTTGCAGACAAAGTTATTGCCAATGCATGCAAACCTGCTGCTCTCACTCCCTTTTACCATTATAAATGAGAATACTAAAACCCCCAAAAAGGTTTGGAAAATCAGCAGAGGAAAACAGCAAGTCCTTTTGCTTTGTGCAAAGGTGAAACATGACCCACAACAAATGTCCCCCCATTAACTGAGATGCAGAACTCAATTCTGCTCCCACATTCCTAAAAGCTCCCATCTCTGCAACTGGGATAACTGCCGGATGAGAGGAGCTTAGACTGTGCAGAGAGGGCAGGATCACACCCTGTGCCTTGTCTCAATGCCTTATCATCCTCACACCATGCAAGGTTACTGCTAGCCTGAGGGAAACAACTTAAGGCCACAGCTGCAATAAATGCTGACTTTACATGGCAGCAAATTCTGTTAACTACATGCACCTCACACCTTTATGTTCTTTTAGACTCCTTATCCTGGAACAAAACAGAGGGCAGCTCAATCCACCAGAGAATCTGAACGCTTCTCAAGAGGTAGAAAGGAAAGGAGCAGTAAAAACTGTTTCATCATTCCTGTTTGCTCTCTCAACTCAATTTATTTTCAACAACTGTTATCAAATCTTTTGAAGTCTTCCATGTTTCCTGGTTGCATTAAGCTGAATAACCTCACCTTCACCCACCAGCACAAGTTTGTGCAGGGTAATGCAGAGGGCTGCAGATTAACCTCATGAAAAGGTGTAAACATACCTATATATTTACATTTGCCTTTCATCAATTACCTTAAAGGGATGAATTAATTTAAAAGTGTCTATAAAAAAATTATCTTGGAGATTGTATCTACACCTATGTATCATACAAAAACATTTTCATCATGAGATACTAATTTTACTACCATTTTGACAGATTTACTTTTTATTAAAGTTGCACATTTTCCAAAGTAAAGGATTCACCATTATCATATGGAAATATGTGTCAGGAGTCTCCGCACCTGCTAATATGTGTCAAAAGCAATGATGCAGACTTGCACAGCACACACCATCATTTCTCTTTGCCTCTGACATCATTCAAACACCACAAATAAAACTTCTCCTTTAAATACTGCCAAAGGAAAAGGTTCAGTCAGTGGAGACAAAATAACCAGAGAAGCCTGGGAATATCCTAAATGTTATTCCTGCTCCTCCCCAGAACTTCACTATCTATTCAGTTACAAGAAAAAATGGGCTGAAGCAAAGCCCCCAACAGCTGACCCAAACGCCAGCAGTCCCTGTAAGCAGTGGTTGCACAGTGGCACCCTACTGAACGCCCCCTCCAAACAAAGTGAATGTGCTACAGCAAGACTCCATGCTAAGAGGGATGAAGCTTTCAGAGGACAGGCGTGTTCATGTGGAGAAGAACCATTAATGCCTGGGCAGCTGATCTGAGCAGGGTAATGTGTTCCACATTACGCTTGCTTTAATGCACAGTCTGTGACTGTACTTGCAGTTCAGAACAACAACAACATCAAAAAAAACCAACAACCCACAACCCTCTTCATGTTGGCTTTTCAAACTGTTTTGAGTTCATTTTCCTTGACATCTCTAAAAGCAGCAAATATCCTGGGCAAATATTCCTAGGCTTTCTGGTAACACACTGAGAATAGTGCTTAAGTAAGGGAAGGTTTCAGGGGCCCAGCCCTTGTTTTTTTTCATTTATCAATAAATCTCAGTGGTTAGCCAGAGTTCATGGGAACTCACACATTGCTCCTTCTACCGAAGTCACAAAGCTGAGCATGTTTGAATTGTTTTGAAAAAGGTGGTGTTTTGATTTACTAGGAGGAACTGGCTCTTTTAACTCTTTCCAAACCAATGAGATCAACAGATTCACTTACTTCCAGTGGTAAGACGCACAGAAGTTCATTCTTTGTGATTTAATCCAAATGGGAGTAATAACAAGGGGCATTGCCCTCCCAGCCCTCTGTGCAATCCAGTGTTGCCCATCCTCTCCAGGTTCAAGATCACAGAATCAGAGAATCATAGAATAGTTAGGG
>NW_009913082.1:0-13060 GCF_000696875.1 Nestor notabilis | reverse complement strand
TAAAAAAATATATATATGTTCAGTTGCTTCATTAACTTACGGGAAAGGATTTGCTTGAGTTAAAAATATAACAGCCTGCAAATGAACCCATGTAAACTCTTTCAAGATTTGCTTGGAATTAAAGGGGGGGGTATCATGACCTATAGGAAATTTGTGAGCCTATGGTGTTATGTTGGATGAAAAGCATGGAAGATGTTATTCAGAATAGGGTTGACCAATAAGTTTAGTGATTACACAGTGGGAGCTGGGAATTTTAACTGGGTCTATAGAGCAGATCCCAAGTATTTAGAAATTACACAAAATTGGATAATTAGAGTATAAGCTAGGAGGGGGCTTAAAAAAGAATGTAGGTATCAGGCAGACTTCCACAAAATTAAGAGCTGAGAAGACTAAAAACTAAGGGAATAGAGAAAGTCATGAGTATGAGTGAATGATTAAGCAAATACATGAATGTTCTAAGTTTTAAAAGGATGAACATGAAGGAAGAATAGGTAGATATTTTTATAATAGTCTATGTGCCAATATGAAATGGCAAACTTCCAAACAGTAAAGTCTATGGTTTTCCCTAGAAAAGTTGCCGGTAACCTCACTACTTCAATGGGTTGCACTCCATCCTTGAAAATACACTTTTATAAGCAACTGTAGAGATAAGACTTCATCATGTGAATAGGCAGAGCTGTGCAACAGCAGAGCTTCTCCCTGCATTCTGCAGTAGTGTGTGTTGCATTAGGTTTTGCTAGTGGAGCCAAGGGCTACCACCCTTGTGAGCTTGTGCACGTACAGACAAGCGCGTCCTTTCTTCCATGACAAGTTGTATCTCAGGCATATAAACCGCCATTTGTTACCCAGTCTTCTCTGAACTGAAATTAAATAGGACATCTGCACTGGAAAACCATTAGCAGCTGATTTCTCATAAAACAAGAAAGCTGTTGTTTTTCAGGAGCTCACGTGCTTTTGCGCTCTATCAGCTCTCCCCCAGCTGGGTAGTGTTAAGCACCACAGTGCCATCTGGAGATGGAAGGGGAGGCACTGTTGTTTCCAAAACGAAGGAACATAAAAGCACTGTAAATACATATTCTTTGATTCATTTTTGTTTTGCAAAATTCAAGCTTTTAAATTTAACGTTCATTTTCAGTTTGGAGAAATGTTAAGAGTGAAGTTAGTCATGAAAACAGGTCACGATACTTTGGTGACGTGGTATCAGGTTCAGTTCAATATATGCACTATGAAAGCTATAAAATGCAAATTATCCTAGCATGGCATCTCTTTGTTTAAGGCAAACAGTCCTGTAAACTGGGATTATTCAGAGAAAATTACTATGGCAAAAGATAAAGTGAATGCATTCCTCCACTGCTAAAAATCAACAGGAATTTTGTTGCTGAATTACTTTGAAACCCAGGCTGGGGCAGTTAAAACTTGCAGGAAGGCGCATAACACGATTCCTGTTTTCTCTCCTGCCTCTTATAATGCTGTTCTGACCTTCTTAGTCTTTCCAGTAATGCTTACTATATTACTGAGGTGGCTAGAAAGAAGATCTGAACATCAGGAGCTTTGTAAAATCTTTTTCCTAAGCATGACCTGCTGTCCTGAATTTGTAAAACTCTTTTGAGCCCTGTATAGATAAACAGCAGGTCTGCAAAGCAGCTAAGAAAAATTACCAATGTTGTTTCAATTTCTATTCATTAGTATAATAGATACTGTTCAGGTTTGTTTTGGGGTCTTTTTCTGGGTAAAAATGTAGTTTAAATTCCTTTATAGAATAGCATAAGACTGTGAACTCATATAGTACAGGTACCTACTGCTGCAGAAACAAACCCAGATGACCCCCATAATTTCTTCTAATATCTAACTGTAATTCTGAGTACATTTTAGGCAAAAGAACTGTTGTCCACAAGCTGCACAGAAGTCCCTGCCGTAGCTATCTAAGCAGAGGAGTAGAGACCTGAATCCTAATGTTGGCTGTAAGACTGACTACTGCTGCAACCTAGAGCAAGTCATACATGTAGCTCCATGAAATGGTTGTACCTCCATCATCACAGGATAAATTTGTTCATGTCTGCTTAAAAAGATCATAGAATCATAGAATAGTTAGGGTTGGAAAGGACCTTAAGATCATCTAGTTCCAACCCCCCTGCCATGAGCAGGGACACCACACACTAAACTATGTTGCCCGAGGCTCTGTCCAGCCTGGCCTTGAACACCTCCAGGGTTGGAGCATTCACAACTTCCTTGGGCAACCTATTCCAGTGCCCCACCACCCTCACTGTGAAGAACTTCTTCCTTATATCTGACCTAAACTTCCCCTGTTTAAGTATAAAGCCATTACCCCTTGTCCTACCACTAGAGTCCCTAATGAAGAGTCTCTCCCCAGTATCCTTGTAGGCCCCAAATGAAAAGCATTAAGTCCTCTCAGCTGCAGGTTGTTGGGAATCAGTGAACACCATTAATGACACTGAAACAGACATGCCAGGAGCCAGAAAATGTATTTAAGGTGACATGTTTAAAGTCTTTGTTATATTGAGAAACTTTAATTCTGACCCTTGCTGGCATACAGTTCTATAGCATACATATCTGAAAATTTTAGGGGTATATACAGCAAATCATGAATCCCTTATCATGAATTTTAAGTTACTGTAGCTGCTGTGTGCCCAAATAAATCTGAAGTTAGTTTAAAAACTCAGAGGGGAGGGAACTGGCACATTAACTGATGTTACTTCAGCTATCTGAAAGGAAAATTAATGTATTTTATTTTGCAGTTTGAGGCTTTGAGGTAGAAAGCACAGGTAGGTCTTGTGTAAAAATTATCTTTAAAAAAGAAAAATTACAAACCATTGGTATCTCTTCAGTAAATGAATCAAGTAACATTGCACAAATTTAAAACAAAATCTCATCAACGCACTTCTACTCACCTTGCATTCTCTTCTCAGAACTTCTAATTCACTCTCTAACCATCTGTGGGTGTTACCTTTACAGTGATTCCCTACCATGCATGCTGTAGCCCATCAGCGCTGTTGTACCTGCATCACTCCTAAACTTTGATCCCTTCTTTGGTGTCTCACTTCACTCCAGTATGAAGCTTTGGTTCTAACCTTCAAAGCCACTGATGTATCATGTCTTGGCTACAGCAGAGATAGCATCTCTTTCTCTCAGTAGGACTACAGCGTTCTTTTTGAACACCAGAAATCAAAAGCCAACAAAAGTGTAATGATAACTAGGAAGAAAACATTCTTCATCTAGAGCATCCACTGAATAATGAAGTGCCACATGACAGCACCAGAAAAAATGGCTTGGACTTTGCAGGATAAAGAGCAAAAGTGAATGCATTGCTTTCAGCATACTCCTCATCAATTTTTTTCAACAACACAAATCTGTTTCCCTATGAGGATTTTTCTCCTACTTAGTAGTGTGGAAATGGCAGATGGGTTGCATAGCAAGGAAAACACAATCCAGCTCTTACTCATTCCATCCTGGGAGAGAGCAAATGAAAATAGAACAGTGATGATTAGTGAATCAGCAAGGGTGGACAGATTATTCAAAACCTTTCCTTTGGAAAAGCAAATTAACTGCTGTGGATGAACACAATGGTAGGTATTTGGCTTTTTACATAACCACATGATAAGACTTGATCTGTATTAAAACTCACGTATTTTCACTTTATTTTACACTTCTTTCATTTTAAGCGGATTGTTCCTGATCGATCGTGCAACTTATTTAAATGGGTGGTGGTGGGAGGTGTATATATAGAGAGCAAGAGAAGGTCAATCCTATTCTTACAGCCTGTGCATTTTCTGCCTTATCTGTGCGTGAAATTGTGCACCTTCTGACCATATAAAGGTCTTACACTGAAAGAAAAGGCCACCTAGGAGAAAGACACCTTATCCCCACAATAGTTTGACTATTGTGCAAAATGACAAGATTGTATCAGTTGAAAAAAAAAAAGTCATGTCTCTGATAAAACAGCACCAGAACCATGTACAGATCATGTCTGCCTTCCCTCATTGTTACTCATCTGCTTTCATTTTAAAAAAACACGAGCATGGTGATGCTAATCTAATTCAGCTGCAGAAGTGCTTTGATAGAATGTTCAGAGAGGTGATTTTAATCCTCTACAATACGTCCTGCTAGAGGGTGGCAAAACAGGAAGCTCTCACGTGCAGATCCTTCCTCACTATAAATGGCAGGGTGGAAGGTGCCATCTGTAATTTCATGCCGTTACACCAAAAAGTGCTGGCTCCTCTAAGCTCCTCGCAGCAGCTGCTCCTGAAGGCTCAGCTCTTTGTCCTGAGCTGGCAGCTGCCCCTGCCACCGCCCATGGGAACAGCTTTGTTTTCACAGGATCAGATGGGGCTAGAAGCAAATGCAGAGGTCATCTGGTCCTTCCTCCAGCTGTCAGGCTGGACAGGCACTCTTGACAGATGTTCTCACTGGCAGGCAGAGATCCTGGCTCTGAGATACCACAGCTAAACACCTTTCCTAAATTAGGGGACCTGTCTGCTCTTACTGCGTGCAGTGGAAGTTTGATGCCCAGTAGTTTTTCAACTATGATCATTTATTCAAGCAATACAATTTTGCAAAAAGACAAGATTTTACTTGAGGAATCCATTGTTAAGATGGTGGCCTGATCTTTTAGTAAGTTTGTGTCCTCACTTTAATTCTCCAGCTTGCAAACTTCCAATTCTCTGCTACCCCCTGCAACAGCCTTGCTAAGGCAGCAACATGAAAATCCATTAGACAGATTCCTTGGCTGTAGGACTGTAAAGCATTTACGACTTTTAAATAAATAAGGCAGCCTGTATCTCTTCAGATCTACTACAGGCTTCTTGTAAGGATTTACACACTGGGTTACACAGAATTAAGATCACTGCCTACAAACGAAATAATTTAATTCAGAGAATGAGAGAATGGGCACGATGAATTGAGATCTCTGTTCCTGGAGAATAAACACATCTGTACAAAATCCCCTCTAATTTGCAAAAGAAATTATAGTGTAAATTTCCATATTCGGCGCACTTTTAAAGCAGACACAAATTAACGTCTGCAGTAATAGTGAGATGTGCTTGGCTTCTCTAATACTGATTGATGTATTCTGTCCATACACACCTGCATTCAAAAGCATAGAAAAGAGGCTTATTCTCTGTGAGAAGTGACATTGAAAGCCTAGAACAGTCCTACATTTGCAACAGAAACAGAAAGTACTTTTTGAATGACTGGCTAGTGGTAAGTAGAAGAAAGTCCTATTGTTTAACCACATAAAGCATAGGAGACAAAACAAATCTATTTACATATGAAAACAGACCTCAAGCAAATCCTACAGAAAAGGACACCAGACAGGATAAAAGAAAGGCATAAACCAGAATTCCTTCTTCCCCACAGAGATTAACACAAATTTCCACCTCTCTCATTTATCATTAAATTTCAGTCCTTTATGCAACCACAATGACTATGCAATGCTGGTCCCCTAAATACACTAGAGCTTTGTTCACAAATGTCTTTTCTCTTCTGAAAATGCACACAAACAGAGGTATAAATTATACAGTGAATAGGTGCTATGTATGCCATTTCTATCTATAGGTTATACTGTATGATGCAAGATATTTCAGGAAATGCTTCTGTAATTTGAGCAATGTGACTAAGTATTAGTCAGAAAGAGCAAGGGTAATCCAAAGATACAAGCCAAGATTGTGTACAATTACTACAATAGTAAACAGAAGAAAAAGGAATATTGAGACTCTTACAGAGAATATAGACATGCTGTGTTCATATAGGATAAAAACCAAATGGCAAGAGGACTTTGATATTCTAGTGCAATGAGAAGTTAATTTTCACTGTGATTTGATACATTAATTTTATGTCATGTGATAAAATGTCCTTCCCCTATACCAAACTACTATTTTAATATTTCAGTAGTTTAACCCTTTTGTGTAATGTAGCATGTAGAAAATAATTTTATTCCATGACATGAACAGCTTGTGATGTTATTTAGTAGTAATGGAACAAGTTAGAAATGTGGTCCTGTTTAAACTTGTACCTGTTCAGAACTTTGCATCACTCGTTAATTTGCCTCTGCACGACCTGCATGAACTTCCCATCATCTTAAGCAACCCTAATGAAATTGTGAGGCCGTGAGGGCTTTCAATACAAGTAATTAGTGCTACAGGTTTTTGTTAAATTCCAGATTCAGTTAAACTGAAGACACTGTAAAAGGTTGAGAGGAAAAATAATGAAATGCATTGTTCCTTGTGGCCCAGGTGCTTTTATAACTGAAGTAAGGACCTTATTATGGTGCCTTTTTGTAAACGATTTAGAAGGTTCTGCTGTTTGATGAGTCAGAAGAGTCTAAACAAGGGCTGGTAGGGCTCAGACAGGCAATTTTATTGTTTGTGACAGTGCCTGGTATCCTGAGCCAAAATGAGCTCTAAAACTCTTACTCGTATGTCTAGCCAGATAAGCACAGGGATGTTTCTGACCCATGGAAGAAATGCTTGTGATTTCTGAAAGAGAGTAGTAAGAACTGTGAGGAAGATTGAACTGCTAACATGTATTTAAGGCAGTGGTTTGACACAGGATTGAACTCTCTATGCACTAACAATTCCAAACGGTCTGCTCTGGTCACATTTTTTTTAATTCCAACAAATCCATGATTTGCATGGGATTTCTCCACTCATTTTAAATTGAGGAATTCTCAAAGATTACATTCTCTTGAAGACATTTTCTTAATAATGTCTTAGCATGAATGCACTTAAGCCCCATGACAATAGTTCAGCAAAGAGCTGAAACAGTCCCAAGCCTGTGTATTTCAATTGCAAATGGATTTGTCTCTGTAGATTGCATACCAACCTTATCTGAAAAATGTAAATTCTACTGCTAAAAGCACATTCCTCTGAAATCAGATGTGGGCTTCATTACTCAGGGCGGGTTGTTTCCAACATTCATGTAATGAATTTTCCTGAAGAGAAAGGCTGAAAGGGAGCCAGAAAAGTAAGGGAAACAGACTTCTGCAGTGAATATTTATCCCCTCCCAAGTTCCTCTGTCATTTAAAAGCAAATGGCCAAATTCACTGCTGGTCATCTGGAGTGAGAACCCCTTGATAACCCTACTGCTTCCTTACAAAGCACAACTGCCCCGCAAGCTGCAGGCACCAGTCCAGCACACATGGAGCATCACCTACAGTTTAATCCATCACATCTGCCCTGGAGCACATCAGGATTCTGCAGGGCCACCTCTGCTCCTCCAGATAACCTGAGCTCAGGAGAGTTTGTCACAGACAAACACAGTCCCTGAGGTGCCTGGGCAGAAGCTCATCCACACAGCAGATCCTGAGTGTTTGCAAAGCTAATTGTGGAGTTGGGAGTTGCCAGGATCACAGAACAGCCACTTAGGAAGCTTTAGCACGTGGTTCAGGGAGCTTTGAAACTTCTGGAAATAATAAAAAAAATATAAGATGATTTTGCAAATAAGACAAGCTTTTAACTAGTTTGCTAAGAAAACAAACAAGTTATTTCCTCAAGTTTGTCTAGAGTTAAATTTAGTAGCTTCAAATAAACCAAAGATAACAATGGATGGAAAAATGTACTTCTGAGGAGTTGTTTTCTGAGAAAATGCATGTACTATATGAAACAGAATATGAACCTCAAACTGCCATGGTAATGTATCCTCTACAGGCAGGCATCACGAAAACAGGATTTAATTATTTCTAAGTGGCTGAAGGACACAAAGCTGCACACTGGAGAAGAAAAGACCTGTTGATAGGGTTCCCTTTGACACACACCCGATTTATGCTCCCGTTTCACATTCCTCCCCAGCGGTCAGCTGAACGACAGAGTCGGGGAATTAGTTCCCCTAGCCCTCAGAGCAATCTAATCCCTCAAGCAAAATGAATGGTATTAGCTAGGCAGCAAGGCAAATAAAACATGCCCTTTTTAGTTAAGCAAAACTGTGTACCTGCAACAAATGACTGTAACATTAAAAACATATACCAAGTAGCACATATAGAGGCTCTAAAACAGGTTGAAAAAAGACATGAAAAATCCCCTAAGTCATCAACAGCAGAATGAATGAAACCTAAGATCTTCAACTTGCATCCCAGGACCTCAGCATCTCCTTCCAAACTGCATGAAGCACCAAGCTCCACAAACTGTGAGATCCCCCACCACAACTCACCTCTTCCATCATCCCATTTAGTCCCGAAGGCAATACGTGGGGTCTCCATGAACTCTCTGCTGTATCTCATTTCCACCCTTCTTCACTAAAAGATGCTCTGAAGACTCTCAGCCCCTTCATCCACCACCATGGGAGATACAGCACGTGTCCCGGCTGCTGCGGAGCTGCCAGCAGCTGGGTGACCACCCACCACAACTCACCTCTTCCATCATCCCATTTAGTCCCGAAGGCAATACGTGGGGTCTCCATGAACTCTCTGCTGTATCTCATTTCCACCCTTCTTCACTAAAAGATGCTCTGAAGACTCTCAGCCCCTTCATCCACCACCATGGGAGATACAGCACGTGTCCCGGCTGCTGCGGAGCTGCCAGCAGCTGGGTGACCACCCAGCTTTTGTTTTCTGGCTGCTGGGTGGCCAGACTGCAACGAAAAGGTGAGATTTATCCTGTCTGCAGAAGCAGCCCTAACTCTCTCTCCTCCTACAGCATTTATAAGAACAGAGCAACTTTCCAACTTCTATCCTATCAATCTGGTGTGGTTTATAGCAAACACACTGACAGAAAATGCATGGACAGAGTCACTGCATAAGCTTTGTCTCCTTAGGAACTAGACTAAATAGGAGGCAAAACCTTAGGTTCGTAAACAGGTTCTAAGTGGATCAACTTTTTTAGAAAGATGCTCAGGCCTTCACTACTTTCTTCATTGCATTTAAAACTTTGCAAACTACATTATTTGCAAGAAAACGTCAATATAATTTCTAAAAAATTCTCAGTTTAGAAGTTCACACAAAATGATTGTTACCTATGATTAGGATCTAAATTTTATAAATATTATAATGATTTTTGTATTGTAATTCTCCTAACCTTCCAATTTCATGCGACTACACTAAAGTTTGCATTACTTTAGTAAAACAACTCAACTTTAAACTCATCAATAAAACTCAACTTTAGTGAGCATCCATATCCAAGCTATCCATAAGGAGAAAGTAATTTTGCCCCACCTTTATTGGAAAACTGTTTCTTTGAAGCAACACTGATCTTTTTCACAAGTTATTTGAACAATCTCCTACTGTTTCACTGCATTACAAAGTAGTACCTTTGAAAATATTTGTAGCGTGCATTTGAATACCTCTTGTATCTTAGTACAGATACCATGCAGCTCTTCCACAGTCTTGGAAATAAGAATCCAAGCAGCAGTTCCAATTTCAGGAAAAAGATCCCTGCTTCGAAGTCCATCCCCTTTACAATCAATAGGACTGTCAGTGAACTCAGCAGGAGCTGAAGTTGAACCTAAATGCTCATCTCTTATAGCTGCCAGAGCATCAGCCACCCATCTCTTATGACACCCACTTCCTCCAGAGTGGAGCACTTCTTCCAGACTTTGCTCTTTTTGTAGACTACGGATCATTTCCAAGGGACTAGACTGTAATGCAATTATGACTGTATGACTCCACAGTTGTCATAGCAATAAAATGAGGGTGGAATGTTGTTAAAAAAAAAAAAAAAATCTTCAAATATAGCTAGCACAGACCCAGTGATTCTTTATTTCTAACCACTTTACCACATTTGTAGGCCCTTTGGAGGAAGGCCAGTGAAGAGTTACCCATGGAAGGCTGCCTTCTGAACTTGTGTACTCAGTTTTCTGTCTCTGAGCAGCAGGAGCCTGACTCCTTGTAAGCCCATTTTTTCCTGCACCCACTCAGTACTAAGCTGGCTGTGGGACTGAAAGAACTGTGCGGTATTCACTGGGTAGGGAAGTTTGCAAGTGGTTCTTTTGTTATACCCTTAAAAGGTATCCTTAAAAGTTTATGCGTAATTCAAATTGGGGTTATGGAGTAAAAATGGGAAAGGTATGCTGGTATGTGGTCTGGACCAAGGGTAGCAAGCTTTTGCAGTAACACAGCTTGTTCCGTCATGCACACAACCAAACTCTGACTTGAAGCTGCATGTAACAATTACTCAGCACTTAAGTTTCTCACCAAGCACCTCTCTTTCAAAGCAATTTCCCTACTTCATGCGGTTATAATGTGGTAAAGAGATACAGCTCACAACTAAAACACCAGGCATAGAAATCTGCCTTTAGAACAAGTGCTTATTGACTTAACAAATTTACTGGCTTTAAAACCTTCATCTACTAGCCAACCTTCACAGTGTTTGAATTTGCCTTAGGAATATGGACAATAACTTCTCTCCCATGCAAGAAGGTATTATCAAATGGGACAAGGTGCTAAAAACTTCGGAATTCCTAATAATCCATCCTTTCTTCCGGTGCAGATAATGTTGTGGAGTGATGCCTTTTATGCTTCTCTTGGTACAGCAAATACTAGCCAAACATTGTGTATGCCCCAACCCACATGCATGCTGCATTAAAATTAAAAGGCAAAATTATTTATCTTCTTAAGTTTCACTTATACAAGAGAGGTACTGTGAATTTTGCTCAAGTCCATTCTCACCAGTGGGACTATTAATGAATAGCACTGTGTAAGGATTTATAAAACAGAATCTTTAATTCTACTAGAGAGAGGATTTTCTCTGTTGAATTAAAAACCAAGTAAAATCCAATTAAGACAGAAACAGGAAATTACCATTCCAAATACAGGCAGGTAGAACCTTTTTCCACTGTAATTTAAAACATCTGCTTCAATTCAGGGGTGATGACTAGTCCTTGGGTTTTGAGGGGGAGGTTGAGAAGGGGGGAGGGTTTGGATTCACTGAAATGGTAAATTAAAATACACACAACATAAAAAAGTTATGCTAAACATCATGCTTTTTATTTTGGGGGAAAGAGCAAGAAAATATCAGTACTTCAACAGACTAGAGAAAGCCTCATCTAAATACAAAAAGCACAGCAAATTATAGCCAAAGCTGATACATTCTTAAGTCAAAGTTGTATGTACATATGTGTGTATATATACACACAAACAACTTTTTAAATTTCGATGTAGCCATTTGGATTATCTGTGTTTGCCTTATTCTAGTTTTGGGTGAGTGAAGTAATTAGACCAGAATTAACATTAAAAAAGATTCCAACCATTGCCACAGACTAGATTGAGAACTTACACACAAACACAATTACAGCAGAGTCTCTTGTGGCCCTTAAATTACACTAAAGTAAGCCGGGTTTAGAGGGAATGCACAAAAACTCCACCCTGGAAGTCTCCTGGCCTTTATCACTGCAACATCCTAGCCTTTGCTAAAAACTAAGAGAGGCACTACCCCAGAATGTGATCTCCAATTCTTTCTGTAAACTGTACGCATGCCAGACATGAACCATGCAAAAACCCTTTGAGATTTAAGCCCTTAATTATTAGCTTGTGTCAAGATTCAGGCACTGTGCTTTACAGCAATCTTTAGAATTAAAGCTAAGGATTGAAAATTGCATTGGGAGCTGATTTTACTTTAAAAAAAAAAAAAAAAAAAAAAGAGAGAAGGGTGAAGACTCAAGTAGCTGGCAATTCTCATTTTCTAAGCTGATTAAGCATTACGTCTACACACTATGAAATAATAAAAACTTAACCGAGTGCTTTAGCAACTTCCAAAACCAAAAATAAGTTATACTTCAAAGAACTAGTTAGTATAAAAAGTTTTAACATATGCAAAGTATGTGCTCAAAATACTTATTTTGCTTTTTTATAAAGAGCTGTAGTCTACCTTACAGAAACAAAGTTCACCCAGTATAAAATATTGCAATTTGTCCCATTGTGTCATATGAGAGGTTTCTTTATTCTTCATATGATCGAGAACACTTGCACAAGAGTTCAATGTTATTCCAAGCCACACAGTGGCAGACAGACTATGTTTGAATCTGTGCTTTTACTATGCAGTGCAGTAAAAGCTAAGCAAACCGTTTCAGAACAGAGTTTAGCAGGTCAAAGAGCTATGTTGATGCGAGAAATCCAGACAACAGTATAAAAGTTAATGCCAAGTGGCAGTACCAAGAACGTGAATTAGATCAACAGAAAAGAACCCTGCTGATAACATGTACAACTTGTAAGCTAGAAATAAGTAAAAATAAAAATTAGCTTAAGGAGAAAAAAATTTGAACTGTGTAAACAATCCACCCAGTACAAAACTGGATATAGCTGGTAAGAGCAGAACTAGCTTAGTAGAGCTGAGGATGTGCGTGCATCCAGATGCCTGTTCAAAATGCATTAATTAATACTGCTGACCAAAACAAAAATCACCTATAGCTATTTACACCACAGCGGAGGCTTCCCTCCCCCCTTACAAAGTTATTACAACTCAGGAAGTCGCTGCTGCCTTCTACTATTAAAATTCCAGTTATAAGCTACCAAGGTTTGAAGTTGAAAACACCCACCTTGCAAATTAAATTGAAAACTCTTGTCAAGCATGTCTGAGGACTCTTCAAAAGCTAAGAGTACAGCACTTTCCTCAAGTGGTATTTGCATGAGTAACTTGTACTGACAGCCTGTTAAAATAAGCGAATTTAACACAACTCGGGGTAGCTGGGTGCTCCTCTTCAGGAAGAGGGATCCATACAGACTCCAGTCGTTCTTGCCAAGGTGTGTTACAGGGAGAGACGGACCAAAGAACCTCGGTCAGTCTGGAGGTGAATCTTCCTGCTTCTAGAAGTATTCCTCTTCTTCATCAAAAAAACCGTTTTCCATAGCATACGTGCAGTCTGCGTTAGAGTCAGCTTGGCAAGCACCTTTGTATTCTTGAATGGATTCATACAGGGAGTACAGCTGACACAGCAGTGACATATCTAGCTGCCGAAGGCCAACCTATGGGGGGAAGAATTCAAACAACCAGTATTACAATTATGAGTTTACTGACAGTACAATGCTCTATATCTTTCACTGTTAACAAGAGGATCAAGGTTCTTTCCACCTTTAACAGTTATGAAATATAGTTTAGTGTGTGGCGTCCCTGCTCATGG
>NW_009913081.1:18037-26801 GCF_000696875.1 Nestor notabilis | reverse complement strand
TGTTAGACTCGACAGGCGAAGTGGGCTGGTTCATTCTCCGTGTCGGGCTTTACCTGCACCCCAAGCTGCAGTGCAGTGTCTGCCGTGCATGATAGAGCTCTGCAACTGCCAGCTCCATGAATATGAGCTTCCAGTATTTGTCTGTGATCAGACACCACTTTAAAAAGCTTTAGTGTGTGGGTCACTAGTACAAACTCAGTATGATTTGATTGTTCCATGTGTACCTGTCTTTAGTAGGCTGTTTGTTCATGCTGCTCCCATCCAGTATAATCACATATTATATTATCCTGACAGATCTGCAAATGCCACCCATGAAGTCATCAATGTCACCCTCCACACTACGCTGGCGGCTACTACCAAACTGGTGGTACCTACACCTGCCAAGCCTATCCTTCCAGTTCAGACTGGAGTCCAAGCACAGCAAGAGGAGCAATCTAGTGGCATGACGATTTTTTTTAGTCTTCTTGTTTTAGGTGAATGATGAACTGAAAGTCTTTTAATCTTTGTTAATTATACTCTGTATCTAAGGACGTAGACCAGCTTTCAGAATCACAGCATTTTATTTCTCCTCTGGTTTTCTCTCTGTGAAGTGGAATGTTGTACAGGCACAGGGATTTAGAAAATTGGGTATGTAACTGCCTGAACCAAACCTGTAGAAAGCTGAGGTTCCCCCAAAGCAAGCTACCCTGAGAGACTTTTCTGTGACAGACAGGTCACTTAGTCTTTAAGTGGTCATTCTTTCCAGTTGCAAATGGAGAAAAAAATTGGTACGGGGTTGACAGCAATGCAGAAACTTCTGCATATCATTTGAGAAAAAAAAAAAACGTCTCCTATGAATAACTGTTATTAAGTACAGCAAACAGTAGAAGGCTTCTGCTTATTTCAAATGTGTCTGTCTTCAAAGAGGGCTAATATTTTCTCAGAGATCAGTGGCATGTTGGAATTTGAACACAAACGAAATGCCAAAACGAAATGCAGCAGATCGGAAAAGTTCTAAGACTAAAATGAATGTTTGTGTCTTGTGGATTTTAAAAAGGCCATTCGTGGTAAAATTGTAGTCCTAGGACTTGAGAGCAGTGCTGTGATTTTTTTTGGCTCTGTTCCAGCCTACTTATGCCAGTCTGATAACTTAATGGATCTTAAAAGCATCACCCTCAGGACAGGGGATTTCCCTGAACAAAGTAATGCTGGTATAAAAGCTTATTGTTCATAGTTATTCCCATTCATAATCTCTGAATTAAGAGTGTAGGAAGGATGGCAATGAATGTGTGTACCATACTCTGAAGCCTGGATGTCATGAGCTGTACAATGGTCTTTAAAATGTTCTAAACTGGAATAGACCCAGGAGCAGATCCGTTCTGAGCTGCACTGTGTCAGAGCCAAGCCCCAGATTTAAAGTGCCTGAGGTAACATGAGTTATTCTCTGACCCCAGATTTCTGTGGCTGGTTTATCTGTTCTAACAGCAACCCCTTTCAAAGCCATACTTCTGTTCCACTATGTTCATGTGATCCATGAATTCCCTTCTGTTATGTGACATGCTTTTGCTATGCTTTTCCTTAAGGGGACACTCAAATGTTCTTTTAAGCCTGTCCAGAATGCTGCTTTTCCCAGCGTCTTGCCTGGTTGTTACACTCCTGATACATGTGAGTGCTGGGAGCAGATGATACGCTGCCAGATACAAACTGAGCAGCTGACACAAGAAATGGGTGATCAACAGCTAAAGAATATATCAGGCTGCCATAATATTTATGGTGGTGGGAGTTACTTCTTAGGCTGTGGTTGCTTTTTGTTTTATTGCCAAAGCAAAGTAGTTAAAAGCTGGTAGAAAGGAGCTGGTGATTAGATCTGCTAAATACGGATATATCCCAAAGAGCATGCTTTTAATGCAGGAATACTAGATGTCTTTATTGGATGCATATTTTTTATATTCAACAGGCAGGAAATTGGTACAAACTCAGTAATACTGATTGGCAGGTGACTAAAAGCTTTGCTTGGGATACATGATGAAGCTGTTGTGGTTGGTGGCCAAATATCTGAGTTGCTTGTTAGTCTGAACTGCTGCAGTTTCTAGTTGTCCTGGGTTCAGCTACAGCAGTTTAAAGTAAACACCAGCCTGAGTCTTCATTTTTATATTGTAAACTGTGGTGTTTTGAGAACTGATTGATTAATATCATAAAGATTGGTGGGGTGGAAGTAGGGTAAATATGTGGGGAGGGGAACCCTGACAGTCTTTATGAATGAAGCCATCCGTGCTCACCACTCTGAACCCACAGCTTTGGCACTGAACAAATCACATGCCTGTAACTGAACAAGTATTACTGTTTTTCATAAATCCATCCTCAGTTTGTAAGCCCATCCATCTATTTGCGTGCTCTTCAATTATATGCTATGTTTTGTATAAACTTGGGAGTGCAAGATAATAAGTGGGAGAATGCAGGCATCAGCATGATACCCATTCCCTAGCACTGTATTGAAGGACAACTAAAAGTGATACTTGTATTTATGAGGTTTGTACTTCTTTGTGACACTGTATATTTTCTAAACCATTTGCAAGTGGCTGTTTGGTTTTGATTAACTAGAAGGAGCTGTTAAACCAAATCACTAAGAGAAGTTCCAAGAAGCTAGTTCATTCCCACGTTCAAAATGTGCACTGTTGTATTGTGGTGTGGCATTGGAACAGCATGAAAGTCAGACATGTACAAGGCACAGAGTAAGGAGAAGGAAGATTCCCACTGCAGTTATGACTAGGTTTGCCAAACACAGTTTAAAAGTCTCTGCTGCCATTAACAGGCCACAGTTTGATTCCAGTATATAAAATGCTATTGACCTTGCTTGAGCTTCTGTTGCTTTCTGACAAAACACGAGCAGTAATACTGCTTATGTCCCAGGCCACTGCTGAATGATTTGTTAGCAAATAGAGTGAAATAATATGTTCCTGACATGGTGGCCAGATGTTTCTTTGTTTGACCATTTGTTGAGCTTAATTAAAATGTGAGAAGAATTGTGGTACTTCCAGTGCAGGGAATATTCAGATCAAAATTGTTAGGAATTTCATAATCCAGGATTATTTTATTTTTACAGATAAGTGTCTTGCCTGCAGTAGTTGTAAAAGAATCAAGTGGTGTCTTCCAGCCATATCCACGGATAGTACCCAGATCTGTTATAGATATTTCGTAATTTGCCTTTACTGCTGGCATAGAGGCTGTGATGGGATTTTCATATTACTGTAACCTTTTTTTTTGTTGTGAGAGACAGACTTTCTCCCTGCCAGGCGAAATATGTTACTACATACAAAACTAACTTTTTAAACACAGTAAGTGAATGTTGCATCAGATTTAAATTATACCCTTTTTATTTTACCTTCAAGCCAAATCTGTTTCGTGTTTTTCACCACTGGCCCTTTCCCCTTACTGGTTTAACTTTTAGCAGTGCTCAGCAAATCAGCAAATGTCTCTTGCTGATTTGGGTTAGAGTTTGGCTAATACTTGTTATGAGAACCAGGATATATAAACAATTAGGCATTCTGCAACCTCATAGCCCCACTGAATGTGAGTTACAGAGGCTATAGACTCTTCTGAGGTGCACAGAAGAACGAGTACCTACCACAATTTGCAACAAGGGAAGTATGGTTTGCCATGAGACTTAAGCACTGGAACTGGGGTTGAGAGAGGTGGTGACTATCTTAAGAGATTTTCAAACTTGACTGTACAAGGCTCTGGGCAACCTTCTTTGATGCTGAAGTCAGCCCTGCTTTAGGAGGAAGCTGGACTGGGTGACCTTGAGAGATCCCTTCCAGTGTGATTTTCCTGATTCTGTGATTATACATTTGGGTAAAGCCCATCTGCTCAGAAGGACTCTGATGTGAAAGTATGTAGCTTTGCAGTTCTCATCGAGGCCATGTGTACATGTGTGCTTTATTTACAGAACATGAAATGTTTACAAAAACCCTTTTAAAACAGTGTAGGTTGAATCGGGCTTTGAAAGTTGCAACACTGGTATTTTTAGAAGGTAATTTTAAGTCCTAAAATTCGCCTGATTTATTTTCTGTCATTTGGAGATCCATTTACGTCCTTCAGTGAGAATTAGATTTGAACTAAAATTTGGTTACTTGCCTTAGTGGATTTCTACTAAATCATTGGAAGTTTTGCTGCATGTATTTTAGAAATACTGCTAAAAAGTATATTTTATTCTAACACTTCTAAATTTACAATTGATTTTTTTTCCCTTCACAGCTATCTGCATCATATTGGTGCATTTACTGATAAGATACCGACTTCATTTTTTACCAGAAAGTGTGGCTGTTGTCTCTTTAGGTGAGTAATCATGACGTTTTTATATTGAATTTGTGTTAGTTCAGGCACTCCCGGTAGTCTGTACTTGAAATAATGCTCTGTTGTGTGCTTAACCATCACTAGAAAGATGCAGTAAACAGGATGCAGTGAAGAAAACAACTGATTCATAGAATTCAATTCACGGAAGAAATCAAGTGCAAGTGCAGACTGGCCCAATAAAATGACAGATAGGGATGTCACTACCTAAGTGCTTTGGCAGCTTCCTCTATTGTTGGCTATCCACTGTAGGATAAGATACTTCAGCATTCCCTGGCAGCAAGACTCGGGCCTTCTCTTTGAAATAGAATGTGTTTTTATTAGTTTCAGTAGCATTATGTCTGATTATGTGATTTTAATCTGGCTGGGGACTGTAATTGTATCCTGAAAACTCACCTTGACTGCCAGATACTTAACTGTCCCTGTAGTACTGTGACAAGAGCTCTTCCTATGCCTTAAGCTACAAGAATGCCACCCTTAATGAAGATCAAGTGCGTACTTCATTTGAATTAAATTTGGAGTATTCCTAAGCCTATAGTGTTATATTAGGGCAATTTCATTTGTTTGTATGCTGTTGCTCCTGATTTATAAATGTGTAAATGAGGAGGACATCGGGCCAAATACATTTATAATTTTCCCAACATACTGTCTAACATAATGTCTAAAGAACCTGGTCTAACTAATCCCAGCACCAGTTTTTCAGCTGTTTGTAACTTGTTCGCAAGAATCTGTGATATTTTTACTTCTATTACTAGAGGCACTTCCACTGACAGCCATTCTAAAACTACAACAAAAAGAGAAAGATGCTATAGTCCTAATGTAATGTGGAGGAGTGTAATACTTGTTGAGAAGGTAGATTTTCTTATTTTCTCCTGGGTTTTGGTGGTACCTTCTCTGTTAGAGCTGTTACTTAGCAGAAAGAAAACCATATTTTCCAGGTGACTGATACAGACCACATCACATTACTAGCATAGTAGAAGATATTGAAGCTTAAAGAGGCATTCACTTGCAAGGCCATATTGGAGTTCTGATATTTCTGTACAGCTGAAAATCAGATAGGCCTGTAAGAAATCTGTCGTAATGCTGGTGTGGATTTCCTGGGTATCATGCATGCCTCATCTTTTTAGGAGCAGCATCTACCAGGCTTCTGTGCATTTATGCTTCTGTTTACCATAGTATGACATAGAAAGATCAGAGCTGCTGCAGATCATCCTGACTTTAGAAACTATGCAGTGTTTGATTCACTAATTGACACACTTCTCTCTCCTTCCATTCTTATCCATTCTTACACTGTTGCTGTGGACAGGTGAGATGTCTTGTGTAGTACATCTTCCAGTGTCTTGAAGGGTTCCAAAAGGACATTACTCTCCCTTCAGTATCCTTCCTTTTTGTATACAAAAATCCAGGTAGAGGGTCTTAACAGGTTTAGTTTTCAGTGTGTACCACAGCATAGCTGTAGCCTGTCTCCCAAACCAGATGAGATGATACCAGCAAATGCAATTCCACTAAGTGAAGAGAGTGTTACACCCAGTAGCATCCCAACTAACAGATGTCCTGTGTCACTTAAGCTTTATTTATTTAGTTTATTGA
The DNA here is from genome assembly GCF_000696875.1 of Nestor notabilis. Lineage (NCBI taxonomy): Eukaryota > Metazoa > Chordata > Aves > Psittaciformes > Psittacidae > Nestor > Nestor notabilis. The sequence continues at coordinate 20,882 of NW_009913081.1, read as the reverse complement.
CTCAGTCGTATTTAAACTACGATCAGCTCTGTTGACAAGACATGGTATCCATATAATCATTGGAATTGCCAGCTAATTGCTGGTCAGTGAGCCTCTGTTACTGGCAATGATCTACACAGCTGCAAGAGCACAGCTTGAGTTTCAAGTATCCAGTTTTGCTAGCAGTGCCTGAAGTGAGGTGTGTCCTATTTTGACTAATAGATTAAGCAAATGTTCTCAGGCAGTTGTTGAAGGCTAATAAATACAGCAGCAGAGAAGATAAGTATGATTTTCACAGCTGTGTTTCCTCCTATTGTCTAAGCTGTTGAGAAGCTTTCAGTTTAGGGTTTCTAGGGCATGTTACTCCCCTGCTGGACAGGGAGAGAGTGTATTCTCTAAAGCTGGATTTTGATCTTCGTCCTTAAAAGTTACAGGAATTTTGTTGGTAAAGATAGTTGCCAGAACAGTTTTTCTCTTTGATTTGTTACTGAGTTAGCATGGTCTTAGGAAAAGTAAAGATTGGTTGTAATAAGAAATTCCTGTAACATTTTCCAAAGAATGAGGCTTAGATTAACTTTTACAGACCTACCTTTCCAGTTAGCCCCTAGACAAAACTGATCTACCTGGTTTAATAGATGGAGCCAGCTGAACAGAAACTGTACTCAGTAATAAGAATAGTAATTGTAGTAACAAAAGAAGAGTAGTTTGTAATGATGTGTGGGACAGGTTTCAAAAAACAGCATCAAAGTTCGATTCTGCTGCTATTAAACCCTCTTGGTGATTCATTGTTTTGTGCAGCTCTCTCATGGCTTTGCTTAGCATAATCTTGGTTTAATAGTACTGTTGTATGTAATATGCAGGTAGAAATAATTTGTGCTATGTAAGGTGTAAGTTGTATGGTTCAGGCTTATCTTTTTCCCTTAACCTCAGCTGTTGCCTTACTTTTCATATTGTTGTTCAGTTAACTTTTGATACCATGAAGGAACCTCATCTGCCTGTGACACTGTTGTTAGGTTCAGCTTGTGATTAACTCTTACTCCAAAAAAGAGATTGAAACCAGCCTTTTGGCTAAGCCACAAGATTGGGATGCCCAGCTTGTAGCTCACAGACCACGGCTGGCCTACTCACAGAGGTCCAATTTCACAAAGTCATGCTGGAGCCCTTCCACATCAGCAGAAGTGAGCTGAGGGATTCTCTTTTCTTTTAAATCCCCTCTAAACGTGGTTTTATATGAGGGCTTTCAATACTAATTCATAAAACACCGAAAGTTTGTTCAGGAAATACACTTCCTGAAGTCTGTGCCTTCAGGTGTAGGCTCTGGTTGTTGTGGTTTGTTTTTTCCCCACATTAACTTCCTGTTAAGTGGTAAAAGTAGTTGCTGCTCTGCAAAAACTAGAAACGTTCTAGTCTTTGGCTTCTGACACAGCTTCCATCCCAGAATGGAAAGCCTGACTGTTAGTGCTGAGACCTGTGTTTGTATGGCATGTGAATGGCTGTATCTGCATTCTGGCCTCCTTTAAAGAACAGCAAACCTTTGATGTTCCTACGATTTCGTGGAACAATTACTTCTATCCTCTGGGACCAAAGCTTTCACGTATTTTTGTATGAAAGAAGGCTTAAGCCTCATGGCTTTGTGTGTTATGACACATGCATCAGGAGTAATCCACGTGATGCTATTTGTAAGACTCTTGTGATAGCTACAGCATGAGAGAATAAAAACACATGAGTTTCAGAAAAGCCTACTTCAAACTTCTCAGTCACTTTTTGCCTTTCACTCAGTGTATTCACTTCTACATCCAAGTGTTTGATGTGGCTGTAGAAATAATAAAACACATCTATGCAGAAACACAGATCTGGAATCTGACTAAAGACAAATTCCTCATAACTCCTTGAAAGTAATTAATAACAGTTCATGAATTATCTTTGTGACTTCCAGAAGAAATCTTGTTATTTTGGCATTTTCTGACATGTGTGTTTGAAGATGTATAGGAGGAAAGAGCAAGATAACATTTAACTATTGGGTTGGTAGTACCCTTGAAAAAATTCTTTTATACTCAAATGAGTATTTCTTTATGACTTAAAAGATGTGTGATTCATTTGGGAAACAGTTCTTGACAGTGTCTCCACCTCGAACAGAATTTGCTGCCTACTTCATTGCCAGTAAGTGCTGTGACTTCATTGAGACAAAATTCACATCTGTGGAGAAGATTGATTTCACTTAAGCTGCATTTCATTGAAGTGACAATGCAGGGTTTGTGCTGTCACACAGATATCTAACTCATAACTTCCTGATTCTTTAAGCAAGAAAGGTGGAATTTTATTTGAATGCAGCTTAGATGAGAAGCATTTTTTTGACTAGTTAAACCTGTTACCTTTATGAACCAATGAACCCAGCACACTTAGTATGCATGTTCAGTATTTGGATATCCCAAGTGACAATCTTTTGTGCTGGAAAGCCATGGTATTGTGTAACATACTGGAAACTGTCATACATCAGACCCAGAGTAATTTGTCTTTTGTTAATTTAGAAATGAAAAACTTGCTGCTTTATGTTTTTTCTCATTTTCAATTTTAAAGCACTGTTGACTAAGAGTAGATGAACAGTGTTGTGTTTTGTGAATGTTTCAGCATGTTATTTCATTCTCTCCTAGGTATCCTTATGGGAGCTTTCATAAAAATCATAGAGGCTCAAAAGCTGGCCAACTGGAAGGTATATTTGAAGCAATTAATTTTTAATTAAAATAGAACAGTCCTTGACTGTTAGTAATATTAGTTTCTTTAGAGGTAATTTCCAGAAACTTACATACATTATACTTGATGCCACAGTTTGGGCTTTTTTTTTAACTAATAACACAGCCAATTTGAG
>NW_009913081.1:0-18006 GCF_000696875.1 Nestor notabilis | reverse complement strand
CTGAATATTTTCTACACAATATTTTTTTCCCTGAGTAATACTTTTTAAGGTAGCAAATCTCTTCCTATTAGATACATGATAGAAGCAGGCAATGGACATCTTTGGGATCAGTGACACTAAAAAATATAGTAATTCAGTTATTTGTCTTGTGTACTTTATGACTGTATTTAGTCCTCTTCCTCCTTTTGGAGTTAATTTTGTAGGTGTTTCCATAAGAAAGCACCACCACATGACCAAAGCAATGAACTCTTCACTGTTCCTGCTTTAATTTAAAATCTAAAATCTAAAATCTTGCAGTACTTAAATTGTGATTTTGTTTCACAGGATCAAACAGTTTATTAGGATTAGATCAGTGAACTGATTGAAATCACAGCGATTTGAATCACCAGTTTTAAACAGGATTTATATTAGCAAGCTGAGAGTCTTGGGCTGAGTAGTGAATTTTAATCCTAGCTTGCAGCTCAGCATTTCTCAGCAGTTATTTCCCTAGAGGAAATTTCTCCTTAGTTGAAATACATTAAAATGCATAGATTTGCAATGAGGTGTAGCTTTTTGATTACATATTCTACTTCTTTTTTTGTCAAATAACTACACTAATTCTGTATACATTCATTTAAGTGATTACAAGTGTTTAAGAGTTATGTAGTGATATTGCAGTTTTACATATTTACTTATTAGAAACAGTGGGTGGTGCACTAGTTAGTGTGTTTGTCATTCCTGATTTGAGGTAACTGGATTTGACTTAAAATTGGAAGTTGGTTAGACAGCCACAAAATCAGCATTTTACAATAGCTTTGTAGTGGTTTAATGAAACAACCTGAAAAAAATCACATATGCAGGAAGGGGGGAAAAAAAGCTTAAAAAAAAGCAAGCTTAAAAAGAGCTTAAAGTGTGCTCTGTTTTGAGTACTGATTCTATAAACATAAGAAATATTGATGATAGCTAGTGGAGTGTGTAGTTTATTTCTGGTAAGCATTGGTCAAATCTTGGGAGGCACTTGGGGATGCACATGGTTGCTTATGTTAGCAGCTAAGGTAAAGGGTCACAGTTACCACATTATTTTCTTTCTTAAGTTACTTTCACTGTATTAAAGCTTAGGTTTTAACATAGAATGTCAATTTCAGATGTGAGACATTCTAGTGAATAATTATTATGCACTTTATAAAATGTTTTTAAATGACTTTAAATGTACTAGATAATTTTTGTTTATCTGATATGGAATGAAAAATAGAATATTTAACTGCAGCCTATATCCGTGTACAAAGCAAATCTTGAAACAAATCCTTTCCCTAAGACATTTGTAATGCTATTTCTAGCAATCATGCCTTTCTAAATCTTCAGTGGACCTTGCACTTGCTGGTGATTCTTGCTATCATGGCAGATAATTCCAGTCCTCATGATTTACTTTCCTGGTCTCTGCTTCAGTGCAGCACAAATACAGTCTTTCCTTTTCATTATTTCTCACCTTCTTGTCCAGCTCTGCTTTCAGGAGCTTTTAAACAGTGTAATTAATCAAGTACGTGGGATTTTTGATCTAGCACAGTTACTGTATGGACAGAATCTAGGTAGTATTAGCCATCGATACATGGAATTGTGCATACAGAATAACAGGCTAGAGCATTTCAATGTAAAGGATGAGTTTTATTTTCTAAGTCCCCCAAATCCTTTAAGATGATTATCACTGGTACATACAGGAATGAGGCTTTAAAGAGATGAGTACTTCTTTTTTGAAAGCTGGTGTTCTAACAGAACAGTCAATCAGCTGTTTAACCTGGCTTTAAACAAATTAATCCTTGCTTACAAAGGTGACAAGTTCTGCTGTATTCAAAACTGAGGGGGCTGGGAGGGAACCTGATGGGTAAGGAGAGAGGCTATGATTAATCTGCCTTCTGTGCTTAGTCTGCCAGCAGAGAAGGCCCAGGGTGCCGGTCTGGGGGTACAGCTCCATAGAGCAGTGTTAGCCTAGTGATGAGATAGGCAATAAAGAATAAGGTTACCAAAAAATAACATCTTACTTCACAGAAGGTTTCATTTATATAACTCTGATGGTAAAAAGGAACCATCAGAATAGTACCATTAATTTATAGGTGTAAATTCCATTTCCCAAGAAGAATCAAGCCTCAGACTCTTTAATAGTGTTATATATTATGAGCCTGTTCACTTGCCAGTGTACTGAGATGATGATCTGATTTCTTCTTGTAAGGTGATGAGTTTTCCAGTAAACTGTGCTTGGTCACAGTTAACTAGATTATCGTTGAACGTGTGGCCGAGAGGTCACTGTTCCTTGACAATCCTCACAGGTTTTGAGTCTGAGATGAAATGGAAATACTTTGTGTGGAAACAGAATGGCTTTTCCTTAGCCATAAATAACCTGTTTTCTGTGCACCTTATTTGGAGACAGTAATTTAAAATAAGTAGTGCCTAGATTTCTATCTCTGGATTAAAAAAAAACAATAGAAGTAGCCCTGGAGTATTTTAGTGTTCTTCAGTCTTTTACGTTGTAATAAAAAGGGAGAAAGATTAATGCCATTTTCATTTTCCAACATTTTTGTTCTTTTTGGTTTTGTTTTCCCTAGACAATTTCCTTTTTGGAAGACTGGATGTTATTTCAATAATTATTATATCATTGAAATTACACTCCCTTTTTGTTTTGCAGGAAGAAGAAATGTTTCGTCCAAATATGTTTTTTCTGCTTTTGCTTCCACCTATTATATTTGAATCTGGATATTCATTGCACAAGGTCAGACCTCACCAGACACTCATTTTAAATGTTGATGTTTTGGTTGGAACACATTCTCCTTGTAGCTACCTTTGTGAAGTTTAGAATAACTGCATTAAATTCCATTATATTAATCATTAGGGAATTGTGAATGCAAACTTTAAGCCTCTTCAACCCAGAACGCAGGGAATGTAGCTTGTTACTGTAAACTGAATGTTGGCAGGGTATTAGTTACTGCACAGAGGTTGTTTTCCTTGGTTGGAGAGATTTCTTACCTCATCAGACCTCTACAAGGACTTATGTGAAAGAGGCAAAATGGCAAGGAGTAGGATCAGAAGTGGGAAAGGAGGGGTCACTCCATAGCTAGAGAAGAGGAAAATGTTCACAAGGTCTTCACCCTTTGTGTGGGAGCCTGTGTTTCTGTGGACATTTCTCACAGCACTAGCCCTGCCTGAAGTGGTTCTGGCCCTCCCTGTGTGCTTCTGCTTGAGCTGTGCTGCAGGAGAGGGAGTGAGCAGTGTGGGCAAAAGTAATACCATGAATGGGTACCAATTCCAAAGATTTTTACATATAAAAATCACAACCTAGGAAATGGACTAGCAACTGGGAATTTTACAAGCTGTTTTCATATGCTTGTCTACAACAGATGGATTAATTTACAGTTCTGTCAGGTAGGGAAGGTGTAAAAGTGCTGGTAAATATCCAGCTGATCATATGAGATTGGTTTGTTACTAGGGTACCAGACTGACATCCTGTCCTGGGTATCACAGAGATTTCTGTTCTCCTCAAGGGAGCAGGCTCTTTAGGCAGAGGGTGTGGATGGATGTCCTGGGGTACTTGAAGCTTTATTATCAGAAACACAGTTGTGAATCAGAATCTAGTTTAGGTGCAAACCCAAACATTGTTTTTCTCTCAGATAATTTTCACTAATTTACTTGCTCTATTATTGTGTTGCAGGGTAATTTTTTTCAGAACATCGGTTCCATCACTCTATTTTCTGTATTTGGCACTGCAATATCAGCTTTCATTGTAGGTGGAGGAATTTATTTCCTGGGCCAGGTAAGAGTAACTGCTTTGAAGCACCTATTTGGATTGCTCTTTGAAAGTCCATTTTTCAAGAGCAGACAAACATACTGAAAGTGAATTCCTAGGACACAAAGTCCAGTTCTCTGCAATCACAGAGGCAATATTATATACCCCCTTCCATAGGTATAGCATGCTCCATGTTAAAAGCTATTAAGACATGAGTTGGGTTTTATTTACTTAGTCTTCCTATCAGAAGATGGTTCCAAAGCCTGTATTCCCTAGAGCCATCTCCTCATTTCCATTGTTCAACTTAGTTGTTCTTCTGTCAGTAATATTTTTTTTGCTTCTCTGCTTTGGTGTTTCTCCATTGATTAGATACAGATAATTATATTTTCTCTCAGACTCCATTCTGGTAGGCCAAACAATTAATACTTTCCTCTTCACCTCTCAGATTTCCATTCCTTTGATTGCCTTAGTTACTCTGCTCATCTTTATCTGTTCCAGTCCAATCTGGTCTTCCCTGATTTTGGGTGACCAAAATTGTAGTAGATCACTGTTAGGCTGGGTAATGTCACTAGTGTATGATCTTTTTCATTATAACAAACTTAGGATTTGATGAATAGTTTCATTTTTAAAACCATCAGAAAAACACAGTTGACTGTGATTTTTTTTTTTTTTTTCTTTTATGTTTTGCCTATTCTTTCAGGCTGATGTAATTTATAAACTCAACATGACAGACAGGTAAGCTCTTGGGGAATGGTGCAGCGTATGAAATGAAGCGTTCTTCAAGATAACTGTATGTGGGAAATGCACTGTAGCTGGCCAGCAGTTCTGATTATTGTTTAGATTGCTTAGATTCAACATGTATGAAATTAAGAAATAGATTGAACACTTCTAAACCCTATTACACCCTTATTTCCAAATAGTATTATGGCTCAGTGATTTTTTTTTTTTACACAGGTTTTTTAAACAACTTTTAAAGTTAAAATATATAACTTTGGTTAGTTGGTATTATTAATATATATGATAAGGGCATAACTTTCTTGTCCAAATCCTATCTTAAGAAAGACATAATTTTTTCAGTATCAATAATGTAGAGTTTTCAAGAACTTGGCAAAGATTCTAAACAGTTTTTTATGAGGACATCACCCTACCTTGAAATAGTTTGTTCCTAGTTTTTAGGGATCTGTGTTTGTTTATTGTATAGCCAGTACAGCAGTTTTCTGTTAAAATCTATAAATACATTGGGTTGGAAGCAAGAAACATAACAAGTAATACATGCAAAAACAGCAGAAGTCTTCCTTACTTTGTTCCATGGGTGTTTGACTTTACTCAGCTGAGCAGTCCCATTAGCTCTGTATTGTCTATCTTTGGATTCCAAAGTAATGAAGTTTTTGCAGTTGCCTTTAAATATTCCTCTCCAATACTCCTGAACAAGTAATACTATGCATGTGTGATACATGGTTTGGGCTGTGTCTGTGAAGTTGTTTGGTTTCCCATTCCTCTAATCTTTTCTTACTTAGTTGGAGTAAGATACTGATACGTTGTTGAGAGCTGGGAGATTGGCATTTCTTCAGCATCTCTTCCAGCTGGACAACAACTTTTCTCTTTGGTTCATCAGTAGATGAAAGCCAAACACATCCCTTTTGTCACTTCAAATTCATGAAGAGGAAGAGAGCATAACTTTTCACTGCATAGAAACTGTGTCTGTGTTACTAGCTGCTCATACAAGTTTACTAGGTACACACTTCTCTTTCATCTAGTTATCTTTTTTGTTTTGTGTTCCAGTTTTGCCTTTGGCTCTTTAATATCTGCAGTTGATCCTGTGGCTACTATTGCCATTTTCAATGCCCTCAATGTGGATCCTGTACTCAACATGTTGGTTTTTGGAGAAAGCATTCTCAATGATGCAGTCTCTATTGTCTTGACCAAGTAAGTGCATTTGAACTATACATGTTTATAGCGACAATGACTGCATTGTTTTCTCTTAATTAGGTATTCAGATATAAGGTAATTCTTCCATCTCTATTTGGGACAAATCATGTATTTCTGGTATAAAGCTGAATTTTGTATGATGCTTCTTTCTTAAAAGCAATCTGCAACATAAACTGCATAGGCAGAAGACAGTAAACGGATGTCTTATTTCCACTACCTCAGTGCCTCATCTCATTGACCCCAGATAACTGATTGCATTCTAAGTCCATATTTTCACCCGCTCAGCTTCCACCAGAGGGTCCTGACAACAGAAAACAAACGTGTCCTTTCAGGCTCACACAAAAATATTTACTTTGCCAAATAGGCAGCTGTAGCTCCTGTATCATTGGCTTATACCCAGAGTCACACTTAAGCTGGGAGGGATACATCAACACCCATGCAATAGTTTCATATTTATGTTGGGGATATCACAGGGAAAAACAACATCCCATATCCTTATCCTTTGCCCATGATAATTATTTTGGGCTGAATTAAATACAGGTATATCTTCAGATTATTGCTGAAGTCAGTAAATGTGACTGTGAAGGTACAAAAGGAGTAGCTAGACTAAGGAAGTTAGTGTAATTTTCCATTAACTATTTGCTTTTAATACAGTTGTGGTTCTTTTATAGAAGACCATGAAGGATAACAGCAATCAAAGGAACACTAGTTAGAACCTGTGCCTTCTTTGCATGGAATTTTTATGCAATATGTGGCTGAAATTCAAAGAGATCTCTTCCCTTTCCTCCTCAGAGCTTCTTTGTTTTCGTTCAGTGACCTTACTGTCTCTCATCCACGCCTAAATATTTGATGAGAAGTCTTCCTGTTCATTTGTTCTTCTCTCAGGATCACATGATGGGTCTTTTCTTTTTCATGCCCCGAGTTTTTACCACTGCAAAATGTGCTTTCAAAGTTTGAAAACTGTTTTGTAATACTGGGCATTATCATAGCCTATTTATGCCATTCTGGGGACTCTTCAGAAGAGCAATGCTGGATTTCCAGATTTTTAGCAGAATTAGGTTTCCCTTTGGGGATTACACTGAGACTTGATTTAACATCTTTTGACATTCCTCTTGTTATATATATCACAGTAAAAGCCTTTTAAGAGTGGTAGCAACGAAGAAATGGAAGTCTTTGTTGCTGCTCTCAAAGGATATGTGGTATTTTTGGATCTAGGCTTAGAACTTATAACTGTTTCTTTTTATTTATTTTTTAATTATATCTAGCACAGCAGAAGGTTTGACAAGAGAAAACATGTCAGATGTAAGTGGATGGCAAACCTTTCTACAGGCACTGGGATACTTTCTTAAGATGTTCTTTGGCTCTGCAGCACTTGGTACACTTACTGGTCTTATTTCTGCATTAATATCCTTTTTTAAGTTCTGGTGATAAACATGTATGAATTGGTAAACTTCAGCATTCTAATAGTATTTCTTCTCTTCTCCAGCATTTTTTAGGGGATTTTTCTTATTAGAGAGTATTTTGTTGGCTGAGGGTTTTCTCATGTTTATTTTATTTTTATGTTAGTGTTCAAGGTTGTGTATTAAGAGTTGCATTAAATTTTTATGAACATAATTAAGGTCTGAAATGCTGTATAGTTGCTTATATTATACGCATTGGAGTGTTATAAAATATGGCAATTGGTTTGTAAATTCAAAAAAAATTAATTCCATTTTAGTTCCAATCCATTTTTACAAACATATGGCTCCTTTTTTACATACATAAGCCAGTTCATTAAAAAGGGGAAAAAAAGCTGCTTTTCCCGAGGGCCTTTGAGTCAGACCAGCTCATTTGTCCCTATGTATCATATTCAGCAGCTGAATAAAGATACTGTTCTGTTTGGATTTACATTGAGTTATATTTTGCCTCTTCCACTTCCATGAAGTGGTTGCTAAACAACCCAGAAGCTTCTCTCCTGAGATAAGGAAGGCTGTTTCTTTGTAAGTCAGACACCTTTGTTACTTTTCAGAGCTTGTTTAATGTTAACACTGACTTCACTGCAGGTAATCTTTTGTGTCAGGCTTGTACAATAGTTATTCATGTCACACTGTTAAGCACTATATTTGTAAATAACAAGAACGGAGTGTTTGATTAAATGCAGACATATTTCCTGTCTTGGTTCATTAGCCTGATACCATGAACTCTTAAATTATTCCATACATCACAACAAAAGAGGGAAACAGACGTTCAACGCTTCTTTCAACACTGGTATCTAAATGATAGTGACAAATAGCAAAGCAGCTTATTTGCCCCGTTACAGTTACTTGTGCCTCAAAGTGTTGGATTTACCCTAAGCATGAAGAATTTCAGTGCAGCAAAGGACATCTCTTACTAGTTGCCAGCAGATAAATATAGTTGAAGGTTGTTGCTGGTTCATGGCCCAGGGGAATGTGGACTTCCATGTGACAGGCATCTAATCCTCTGAATTTTAACAAAGATGGTAAGTGGAGTATTTTAAAGTGTTAAGGCAAGGATGTGATTTAAGGAATAATCCTTACTGTTAATATTACTGCAAACCTGTCATATCCATTTGAAAGTAACTGGAAGTCTAGTGACTGAATAGTGTGAAAAGGACATTTTTTATTAAACATAAATGAGAGCTATTTTACTTTTAATTTGCTGTTTCATAGCTGTTCCTTATTTTTAAAAAATTCTTTACTATTTAATGATTCTCTATGGATTTTCTGCAGTAGTTTTGTAGCAGAGATTTCAAAGACTGAATGTGTGAGGAAATGGCTCTTCCAAATCTAAACAATTTGGCATGTTGTTATCAGTATTGTATACACACATCAGTAGCAGATCTTTTCTGTCTCTATATCTGTCCATTTTGATAGACTTCTACCAGCAGTAACTTCTATAAGAAACACTCTTCATAATTTAGTAATCTTTCCATTAATGAAGAATTATTAATCTCCAAGTCAAAACCAGAGTGTACACTTTATTTGCCATTCAGCAGATAAGTACATTCATCATAATCATTGTTTTGCAATGGAATGACACGGATTTAAATCTTTGATTTTTTTCTTATTTATATTTTCCATAACGTTTACATGTATACGTGCTAAAGCACATTGATTTAAGGAAGACACCCTCCCTAGAGTTTGGGATGATGATTATCTTCGCTTACCTTCCTTACGGACTCGCAGAAGGTATCTCACTCTCAGGTGAGCAGCAAAATAAGTATGTGCAAATTTCTTGGATAAATTTAGGGAGTAGGTATTGTGTCAAAAGAAGGCATTAAAAGATATATTTGCTCTGCAACTTGGACTGTATAAGGTGTTACAAGTTTGTGAGGAGCAGTAGCTGGACTAGATTTCTTGTAAGTGAGCTGCAGGTATGAAATCAGGCTTTATGAAAATATACATGTGAGCTAATGTATTTTGGAATGGATCTGAGCAGTGTGTATCAGCATACCCTCACTGATGTCAATGGAGTTGGGGTTTTTTATGTATATGAAGATGTGGCTTATAAATCATGGTAGTTACACAATCAAGATGTATAATCCTAAGGCAAACATTCCATTCTGCCTACTGTACAATCTGAATGTGTGTATAAGCCAACACTTAATGTAGGGCAATGAAATTATAGGAAACCTGAACAAGCAGTTTGATGTGTTAAAATATTTGCATTGCTGTAGAAACAAGTTTTGCCTTGTGAGAAGGGGTCTCAGCATGTGGCCTGTTCTATTTCTCATTTATACTGTCTATTAATATAAAATGATACTGAATATTACAGAATTGCAGGGCCATTGCATTATATAACCAACACATCTGCATGTTGGTATACAATGAAAAAGAATTTCCAGTAAGACTCCTAGTTATCTACTCTCAGGATGGTAAAGATTCTGTGTCATTTTATTTATAAAGACAACCTTTCTCATTTCTCAAGCACCTTTCAGAGTGACTTCTCAAGAAATCTAAACTTTGAATGACCTTAGGCAGGTCACCTCTGTGTTTCAGACAAAGGATTCTTTCGACTGTACCTCAGCTATTCTAATCCTTCCAGTTGTGTTTATTTGTGCCATTCCTGGGCACACAGCTCCAGCCAAACACTCTAGTCTATTAAGCTTCCCTTGTTTTGGGCAAAGCAGGCATCTCGCATGTCATCCTGTCCTCCCAGGAGCTGCATTGCAGTTGATTTCTGCTGGGTTATATTGTCAATTTCGGTTTGTTATTTCCTCACAAGGAATACTGTAGTTGTTCTTCAAGTGGGCTGCTAATTTTTTTCACAGCCCTAACCCTTACCTCAAATGGCATCCTTTGCAGGGATAATTCTATACGGCAAGCATGGAAACGTTCAAAACTTCCTTTTAAGATACCCAGCTCCCTATGAACAGTGAAAAACTGACAGCGCCTGTGATACGTCTTGAGCAGTTAGCAAAATAGGTTGATATTCAGATTCTTCTATAAATAACCAACAGCAGAGAAGCAAGGGAGATGGAAAAAATCTCTAACACAAAGATTTGTGAAATACAGTGAAATCTGAGGTAGCTGTTCTGGCCTGTGGTATCAGTTGCTGTGCCTCTGCCCAAGCTGTGCATGCCATTAGGGCAACTGAACTGTAATTTGGTGGCTTTCCCCAGTGTTGATACCTGAGACTAATCTCTGTAGTAACATAAGCAGATGGTTTGGTGACGCTTTCTGCTGGAGCCAAAGGACATTCTGTGGCAGGTAGCATTCCTTGCAGGCCCTACATAACATGCTTTACCTTCCTTATGGTTGGACTCAGTGATCTGAAAGATCTTTTCCACATAAACAATTCTATGATTCTTACAGAGGTAATTTTTGCCCTGAATTCTCAAGTCTCAACAGCTTTTCTGATTCTCAGATTGGTAGAAAATTGGGGTACACCTGTGTGTGTTACTCGTTCCTAATTTTCTGTGGTATCAGATGTGGTGCACCATACTGGAGTGGATTCACATGGTCTCATTCTACTTCTGGTGGAGTGATTGGGGCTGGCTGATGAGCAGGTAGGAAAGAAGGACATGCTTTCTGGGAGGACTGACTCATACAGTTCTCTAGCCCCGCTGTTCTCAAATTGGTTTTATTCTGTTTTGATGTCACTCTTCTAACTCTTCCTGTTAGAAGACTGAAAAGCAGGAAAAAATACTCAAGAATTAGCATTTTAGTTCCTCAGTTTTGTGGGAAAATGTGACATAATGGGGATTTATTCTAGCTTGCAGGTGACCTATATTTGACCTCCTAATATTTAATATAATAGTGGAATGAGACCGGTAATGAATAACAACAATAATAGAAATCCCACTTACTGCTTCATAAACTTCTGTGTTAGTAAGAGCTAAAACCACAAATATTTGCAGAGTACAATCTATTCTTCTGTTAACAGCCACATTTTTATCTATAGGTATCATGGCAATCCTCTTCTCTGGCATTGTGATGTCTCATTATACGCACCATAACTTGTCCCCGGTTACACAGATTTTAATGCAGCAGACACTGAGAACTGTTGCTTTCATGTGTGGTAGGTGCTACCTGCTCTTAATACCTAATATTGATAGCTTAAAAATATATTTGCTCGCAATGGTGATCCTGATGGGAGCAGCAGAGGTGTGAATTTTCTTTTAGCCATCTGTATGTCAGTGATACATGTCTTTAAGAGAAGAATTCCTAGTGAAGGCCAGAAAGCAGTCAGAAGTCACCTTTCCTGCCATATTGGATAAAACATACAGTAAATCTCTCTCTCCCAGCCTGCAGGCTCCTGCTAAGATTTGCTACAAGATTGACAACCGGATAGAGATCTCTGACTCTGATCTCTCCTCTGGTCTATTTTTAGTTTTAGAAGATGGATTTTTAGCGGTGTTTTTTAACGTTATTTTAATAATAGCTTCAAATTGAGAAGTTTTTGCAAGTACAGATACAAGCAGCTCAGAGTCCCCGAGCCTTTCCACTTCCTTTTGCAAACCAAAGTTTCAGAGAAATCACATGCTTATTACAGGTGTATCTTGTTTTTCTAGGGGATTTCATGAATGTGTTCCGTACTGTTCATAGGAAAATGCATTTGGAACATAGTCAGGGAGTGACCTTGATGCAAACTAAACTTAACCACTGATCATCTGAACACAGTAGCTCACCAGGGTTTGATCTCACTCTATTACAAATGCTAAAAAAGCACATATTCATGCAAGTCACTGTAAAGGAGTTATTTAAGACACTGTTTTGAACATGCAAATGTAAGTAACCAGTACCCAAAGTCTCATGCTGCTATGGTCTGTCCAAAACCATCCTATTTTGAGCTGCCATTATGATAAGGAGCCTACCTTGCTGGGACTGCAGTGAACTGACGAAACAGCTTGAGTCTGTGATTCTCTGATGGTAATGGGTTGATGCTGTGGAAATAAAATATTTGGATTGCTGTAATCATTGTACAGTGGTAGTAGTATTTCAGATCTGCAAACATCTCTTCTAGAGGTTATTAGAATATACGAGGGTTGTTAGGTCAGTGCAGTATTTTATCACAAAGAAAATAATGACCTGCTGTCACTTATAAGAATTTAATGAATTGAATATTTTATAAACGTGTTCAACTTGCAGTATATGAGATTGTGCCTGACATTTCAGTTTCATATAGATTCTAACTCAAAGCTACCAAAGTCCATAGTAGTCCCTCCTGAAACCTGTGTTCTGCAGCTTGTCCTATATTCCTCAAGTTAAAAATTCCACAGTCTTTAGAAAAAGGTTTTGTTACCTTTGTTCATACTTACTAGTAATTTACAGTATGTAAAATAAAAAGCCTACACACACACAAAAACTAAAGTGCTGTCCACTGGCAGCAAGTGGAAGAATCTGGCCTTTTGCATAATGGCATTTCTTCCTATTTCATGCATTTAAAAGGCATGTACTGTATGTAATAACTTACAATAGGAGTGGAAAAGGTTTTATATAATTATTTAATATGTGATTTCTCTTTTTCAGAAACATGTGTTTTTGCATTTCTTGGCCTGTCAATTTTTAGTTTTCCTCACAAGTTTGAAATGTCCTTTGTCATCTGGTGCATAGTAGGTATTTACTTTCTTCCATATTTTTACAGATGCGTTTTTGGTATTGGCGCAGGGGGAAATAACATATATTGTAGAATGGTTATGTTTTATAGGGGTTTATGAAAATACTTTCATATTTTTATATATTGTACAATGTTAACTCTCACCAATAGCATTCTTCTTCTTGTTCTCAGCACTTTAGTGTACATCATTCTTTAAGGAATTCCAGTTTGCTGATATTCTTAAGCTCCTCTGTATAAGATTATAAGTAACAGAATCTTGCTTTTGATCCTATTAGATTTATTAAAATAAATCTCAAAAGATGTTGAGATTGTTATAAATGCCACTTTATTCCAGTATTTTACCAGAAAGCAATGCTGAGTTTTTACATACCTTCATAGAACCTACAGTGCAAACTGGTATTCATTCTTTGACTCCATTCTTAATTCTTTTTGTTTCATTCTGTATTTAGCATAGTTTTATGTGGTGGCACTTTGAATTATGTTTCACATGGGGATTCCCTACGTCTATTGCTATTGTAATTGTATAATAAAGACATGAAAAGTATGTTCTCTTTTGCACGGTCAAAAGAGGGGAATGTGAATCCATTTCCAGTCACATACAGTAACGTATCCTAGTGCATTTTAGTCTATGGTTTATGGCAAGAATTGTTACCTGCAGTTCACAGAAGGTGATAGCATGGGGAACTGTTCTCACTGCATTACACCCAATTTCATCTAATATGTATCTAAGGTGTGACACTTCCTTCTATGTAGCATTGCCCTCACAGGCATAATGCAAATTGTGTAATTTTGGGGTGATTCATAAAGGAAAACAGCACAGCCGTTCAAGGATCCTGCTGACTAATTCTAGGATATTTACCTTATCAAAGTCTGTTTGTGGTGGAGCTTAAAAGCTTGTCTTTGAAAACCTTTACTTTTCTGAGTTAAAGTGTTCACTGTATTTGTTAATTGTCTGCCATTAAGTCAATAGTACTTCTTTTTCTCCTCTCAAAACATCATTTCAATGTGAAGTATATTTTATAACCATACCCAGGGAAGCATTGAGGAACTGGATTACATGCTGTTCGTTTGGCTTCTGGCCTTTTCCTTTGAGGAACTGGTCTATGGGGAGACAATAGAAATATCTTACTGCTTCTTAGTGTTGTGCCAAGGGAATGATTAAAGGAGCTGAACTGAGGAGAACTTTTACCCAAAGTAATTCTTGGTCTCCCTGGAATGCCTCTTGGGTTTCATTTATTTATTATAAGTAAGGTAGTGTCTGTTCTCTGTCAGTGATGAGTCTGGTTTAGTTTCTGTTAAGCAGATAAAATGCTTAAAAACTTAAATTCCACATTGACCTGTGCTGAGAGATTTCTTCATATTAGCTTAGCAGCGCTCCTGCTTGCAAGACTTGTGAGTGAAAAGAGCACATTCTCCTTACCCTGTGCAAACCAGATACAACTGGGCTTGTGTGAATGTAACACATCAAATGGTCTTTTGCTTTTATTTCTGTTTTTCAGGTACTTGTTCTGTTTGGTAGAGCAGTGAACATTTTCCCGCTTTCCTACCTACTCAACTTTTTCCGTGATCACAAAATCACCCCCAAAATGATGTTTATCATGTGGTTTAGTGGTAAGTTAAAGCTCAGATTATGGAGAACTGGAAAAAATGTTGCATCTTTTTCATTGCGTGGGCAGCTCTGGGAGGAACCAGTTTTCTGTCTGACGAGCAAAACTCAACTTCACATTTGCCTGCTCTCAAACCCAAGTGCAATAGATGATAAGGTCTCTTCCCTCTTTGTGCTAGAGGGCTATGCAGTGGTGATCCCCACTAAAGCTTTTCTGCAAGCAGTCTGCTTTTCTTTCTAGGTCTAGCAACTTCACATTTTGAACAACAGTAGCTGAAGAGTTTAGGCTCGTTTTAGGGTGGTAACCAAATGGTAGATGAATGGGCATGGTAGGACGATAAAATACGTAAGATAGAGAATTCCTGTTGGTTTATCAGGGTGCTGTGGACCACTGTACCTGTTGGTTCACCCTTCATTGATTTGCTGTTCTCTGATAAGGTTTACGTGGAGCAATTCCCTATGCCCTCAGCCTCCATTTGGGCTTGGAACCAATAGAGAAGCGGCAGCTCATTGGGACAACAACAATCATCATAGTATTGTTCACCATTCTGCTGCTGGGAGGAGGAACCATGCCCCTCATCAGGCTGATTGACATTGA
Source organism: Nestor notabilis (assembly GCF_000696875.1). NCBI lineage: Eukaryota > Metazoa > Chordata > Aves > Psittaciformes > Psittacidae > Nestor > Nestor notabilis. The sequence goes on along the minus strand of NW_009913081.1, from coordinate 3,063 downwards.
GGACTCGAAAGCACGCAAGAGGAACAAGAAGGATATCAATCTTAGCAAGACTGAGAAGATGGTTTGTTTGGGTTTTTTATTCAGAGGATCTCTGATTTTCATTTTACTAAAAAGGAGAATGAAAGCAGTGGAAAAAGCCAAGGTGGTGGGACAAAGCCAAGCAATATAATTTTAACATATCCGAAAGACAGGGCTTGGGTAGTGTTTACACAAAATAACTGTTTGGACAAAGGGAAGAGAGAGAGTCTCTTAACTCAGTCTAATTATAACTCAATCCACACAAATTAAAGTAACCCCTGCAAAAGTGTAAAGCAGATGATAGAGCATTGAGTCATATACAGAGGGAAAGTAGCTAGTACAGCATGAGTCATGAATTAATCATAAAAGGCAGATGGAAGTTTGAAAAAGCCAAAGCAAAGGCCATGAGAAGGTGGTATCAACAGCACCCCTCTGACTGGCCTTTATGTTAAAGCAGTTTCTGTCTAAGCAAGAGTACTGGAGAAAACTAACAGCCAGTCTGAAACCTCACGTGCAAAAGACTGGAATACATGAGGTATCCCAGAGCATTTGCCTGTTTTTCCCCCAAACCATAGAACAATACACACAGGGTATTGTTCTGTAGGATCTGAAGAACAGCTCCTCCTGGCATGAGGTTTCAAAAACCTTGCAGTCTTCAGAACTACCTTACTCTGTCCACACAGGGAGGTGTGTATGGGAAGAGCACAGAGATAAGGTGTGTTCTGACACAGGGCTTGTTTTCAGTAAAACAATGACATTAGCATAGCTTACTGGATAAAATCATTGTTCAGATCACAAGAGAAAACCTGCACACTAGAAATCTGTTCTCAGCAGTAGTAGAAATACAAAACATGGAACATTTGAGGTCTTTTACCTTTCAGCATGAAAAAGGAAGCTAAGTGGTTCTGGGAATCAACAGCTGGACAGATTCATATAGCTATAAACCCTGGTAGGCTGGGGTGATAATTTCCATGTTGTTCCAGCATGGGAAATGTTTGCAAGAAGGGAGAGCACAGAGCAAAGGGCTGAGCAAGCCAAAGGGATGACTGCAGCATTTCTCACATTACTCCAATATTTTTGATCTTTCCAGGGAAACACAATAGAATCTGAACATTTGTCAGAGCTCACAGAAGAGGAATATGAAGCCCAGTACATAAAACGCCAGGACCTCAAAGGGTTTATGTGGCTTGATGCCAAGTATTTGAACCCTTTCTTTACCAGAAGACTCACACAAGAAGTAAGTTTTTCTTGTTTTCTAGAAGAAAACCTGTGGTAGAGTTGTCTGTCATTTCACTCTGTACCACTCAAGGCTCATAGTGTAGCTGTGCAACTTGTACATTAGGAGGAGTGAACCATCTAATGTATTACTCGTGCATATGTAGAGCAGCTGTAATGAAAAGCTGCACTGTGAAATTGCAGGTTGGATTAAAAGAGCATTTCTCAGGGCTGCTACAGTTAAACTTTAAAACATGTATGGATTTATTGCCTTTAATCTTGCAGAGTGCCATGAACAGTATCAGGAGTTACTAGTTATTACTGTTGCTAGAAAAAGCTGCTGCCACTCACACAGTTTTTCAAGTGCTGTCATGTGAAGTTCCTGCCTTTTACTGTACGTGGTCCTGTGAACTCTGGAGCTGGGATTTGTCTGCAGAGTGCAGTTTATATCTGGGAAATACACACCACCATTGCAACCTTCACCTTTAAGACTTCTTCACTGGGAGACCAAGACTTTGAAGCTGTAAATGCAAAATGACACCTGACTGAACGTGTAACTTAACACTGGGTGGCTCTAGAGGTGTAAATACTCCGCCATTTTCACTCCCATGCCTCAGAAACCTGAGACTCCTTAGCCATGTTGGTTTGGGTTTTTTCCACAGTTTTTCCAATTTGCCGTGAATTAAGCGTATTTTCTGTGGAGCTGATAAATTTGTGTAAAGTGTGCACATTCCATCATCCTAGGCTTCCCAAACATGCTATTTTTCCTCTTTTTTGTACCTTTCTTTCCAAAACAACACTTTCAGCACTTTCCTACAAAAGCTAAAGACATTTTTTGCAAAACCAAAAAGGCATCATGAAACCAGAGCAAGCATCTGATTCACAGTTGGTAGCCAAAAGCACAGGGTGCCATCCCAGATTGCAACCAAAGGCTAGAAGCCTAAGTACGTGAATCACCAGAGCAGGCCACAAGCATCCCACTGGCCCTGGGAATATGAAGAGAGGAGTGAGATTCAGAGCCAGGCCATCCAGACAGCATCAGGGTTGTTGAAACCCACAGAACAGGACTGTCTAGAAAATACAGGTATAAAAATACTTGTCATCAACAACATAATCTGTGGAAATAATCACTCACTGAACACTTGATAAGTATTTTCTAGTAGGAAACAGAATTGCTTTGCATGCTTAGAGACCAGGAGTGGTTTGTTTCCTAAGGAATATATTAGACTTGTCTTTCTCTTTTCTCTTAAGACACAAGTAGCATTGTAGCTAAGTAACAAACTGGTCTGGTTTGCTTTTGCCTCAGGACTTGCATCATGGGCGCATACAGATGAAAACCCTCACAAACAAGTGGTATGAAGAGGTACGACAAGGACCCTCAGGATCTGAAGATGATGAGCAAGAGCTGCTATAGGACACCAGGCAGGAGTGCAGTGAGTTTAGATCATTAGAAAGATGGCTTGAGGATCAAGAGTCTGGCTGCACAAAAGCTGAGAATGAACTTTCCAATTTCAGACATGTCTTGTGCTACATGTTTGGGTATAAAACCACAGATCTACTGTGCTTGATATTTCTTGTCAGTGATGGAAACCATAAGTGTCAGACACTGGAGTGAATGAAGAACCTTTGATTCAGATTTTACAGCATAGCAAATTTAATGCAGCCTATTGAAAAGCAGGAACATCTGCCATGAAATGATGATACTGTTTAATGGGGGGGATCTTCCTATTATGAAATCTGCTGTAAACATATGCTGAAGAACAGAGTCACATGTGACTCTGCAAAACAGAATGAATTGCACTTTACTTTTTATATATATATATATATATG
>NW_009913080.1:0-11728 GCF_000696875.1 Nestor notabilis | reverse complement strand
TGCCGGCTGGGCTTGAACCACGACACCCAGTATATGGCTGGCTTTCTGGACTGCGAGTGCACACTGAAACCGATTCATGTCAACCAGGCTTAATGTGCATGGACCACACTCGCAGCAGTAATAGATTTGTGACTCTTCTGACAAGTTCAAATGAGTTCACAGAAGGACTGTTTTCTGAATAACTGACCCTTAGATCTCTGGGTAGACTCAAAAGAAAATGAGCTCTATTATCCCTTTAGTTACCTCTACAAAATGTATCTTTTGAGTAGAACTTAAATTTGTTGTTACAAGCTTCCTAGTTTCCTTTATTATTTGTGTATTTTTTAAAGAGTTGATTGAAAAAAGCTCATGAAGTAACCACTTGGAACAAATAAAAGCCTTTCATTCCTTGCTTTGCAACTGCAGTGATGTCAATTATGTCCCAGAGAGGGGCATATTATCAACCATAAAAGTATAACTGAACTCTGCATCTAACTTATAAGCTAAGCAACTATAAGAATGTTACAAAAAATCACTGTGGCAGAAGATTAAACCATTTTAGCTAGCAGCATGGTAACTCAGTATGGGGACAATTTCTAATGCAGGACTTACTGTTGTTGATTTCTAATGCATCCACTAGGATTAGAAAATATAACAGCAGTCACAGCAAGATTTTTTTAATACTTATTTTAGTGGTAGAGAAACAGAGCTCTTTACATGGTGAGCAAGAAACCACTGCCTGCCCTTGAGGAGAGGTCCAACATCTCAATCAAGCAAGGTTTTTAATTGAATATTTAATCCTAAATACATAAGTGATCTCATTATGCTGAAAGGTCAGTCTGTAGAAAATCTTACCAAATGCAAAAAGCTCTAGTTACTTATGTGTGCCCACACGTCAGCCCAAAACATACTCTCTCCATCTGTTACGCAGTGTAAACGAAAACTGATTATCTTATATAGATTGTATGGTAAAATCCTGGCACCAAATCATTTTCTCTTCTTTAGCAATAAAAGGGACATGGTATTCCTTCCCTTCATTCATTCAGGCACTAGAAATTTGTCAGTCAGCATGTGTTGATACAAAGCCTGAAACTGTCCCAAAGGAACAGGTTAACAGACGTTTTTGCCTGAGCCCTTAAATACAATATTTCCCACTAGGGGGAAAAATGCTATGTTTATTTAAAAGTACTGTAACTTCCACTATAAAGCTGATTCATTTTTGCTCTACTTGGCAGCAAGTGTGCTGTTACAGGTAAGTGGAATATCGTCCTGGCTAACAACTGCTCTTCCACCTCCACAAATACAGCTAGTGTGCCTCTTCTAACCATAATTCATCTCCTATCACAAAAGTGTGCACTGGGTATAGAGTTAACATTAACTACAATGTAAGCACGCTAAGACTGATTTTACAATGCACAGAGCAGGCCACTGTATGGCTCGATTTGCAAGTCTGTAAAGAGGACATTGCTAAATGTGAATCTTTTCTGTGACCCCACGTATTTCAAACATTGCACTCTGCCTCACAACCAGACACAGTTTGTCTGTGGGATCAGACAAATGTGAGTCAAACATTACCACTCCCAAATTCCACACTTTTCTGTAGGAAAGATGTTTCCCTGATGTGAAGGACTTGTCATATCCTACAGAATTGAGTAGTACGAAAAATCTATCTGAGGCTCAGCCACAGAGGGAAGCCATGTGCCTCATTGGGACTCACGACCTTTCTTTGAGGAAATTTAGTAATTGGGGAGGGGAGACAATAAGAACAAAATGCAGGTAAAGTTTCACAGAAAAACAGTTTCAAAGACAGAAATAAAGAGCAAAGATGTACTTATAATTAAATTGTTTCAGTTGTCAGTCAAACTTTAACAAAGCCAAATATTGCTAATTTTTTTCTTGCTTTTCTCATACTCTACACATATATCTTAGCCTTGTTTTCATAAACTTTGATAATTATGAAATATCCTTTTGAATCATACTCCTTGAAATTGATGAAGATACTAAAAATGATGATGCAAACTAAAACATATTAGACATGAAAAACTCTATAGCAAACCAGTCCAGCTAATTAGGAGTGAAAAAGCCCTCAAAAACCAATACTGCAAAAAGGAGACATGCTTTTTTTTTAATGTTCCTCCATCTGTAGAATGGTGAAAAGGGAATTAAAGTTAACCTATTATTACTGTCATTGGAGGTCTGAGACAACATGCTCAACAGCAAATCTCATTGGATTAAGAGGACATTCAAAGTATATCTATTTACGTATGAGCTTCTCTCGTCAGCATTATCATAATACAGTTAGTTATCTTCAGTGGGATTTTGACTTTAATGAGGTTCTTTAATGAGGAAGCTTATTAACATTCACACTTGGGAATTAAAAGGTCATACCAGCCTACAAGTGAATGAATCTTATTCCCTTTGGAAACTATTAGACAACCTGTGTATGTCTGTCTTTGATAATCATTGCACCTGCATTACAAGAGGCTCAGAAATTTTAGTGTTACTCTACAAACAATAAACTTTGCCACACCTCATAAGGATTTACCTCCTCATTATTTCTCCTTTGTTTTACCACAAGGGTTTGCTGTTTCATCAGCTGCACTGACAGACTGTGACTCTAAGTCAGGGCCTTTAGCTTTTTAAATAAATTGGGGGGTTGTTTTATTCTGTGGAGTGGTGTGTTGCCCTTCAGATTTCCAATATCCTTTCAGAAGTTCTGGCTAAGAAAACAGCAGCTGCATTTAGGAATAATGCAGCTTCCCTTCTTTCCCAGTAAATGACAATGACTTACCAGACTATCTTGCATTCTCTTTGCATACAACCTGCTCTCTTTTAAGTACAGCATAGATTTCCAGCAGTCCAGAGAGCATCCATGGGTAAAGAATGGCTGAAAAGGTAATATAACCAATTCAAAGAATAAACACAGAAATTGTAGGACACATACAGAAATAGAGGAAGATTGACAGGGATTGAGGCAGGGAAGAAAGGAAGAAAAAAGGAAAATGAGCCTTACTTGTGTTTCAGAAAGGAATAATTTTATGAAGACTGAATATATAGGAAGGTCTGGAGGAAAATAATCAGGGTATCAGGACACCAGTCACATTTTTCTGCCTTCTAAAGCTCAATTTAGAGATGATTTCACCATGATCTCAAAAACCTTTGTAATCTTCCCTATGGGCTGTTGCAACCTGAATCTCTAAGGTCTCATTTTTTTTCTTTTCTTTTTTTTTTTTTTTTCCCCTTCATAATCCATACCACTTTCTCTCCACCTTATTTAGTCTGACAGGCTTCTCTTTTAGTGATCCACTTTTGTTTGTCTCTCCCTCCCAGCTTTGTGCTTTGTCTCTAATAGCTTCTCATTTTGGTGTATGGCAGTCAAACTCACTTCTGTTCTAAGGGGATCTGCCACGTTCATTTAAGCCAAACATACAAATGCAGACTTAATTTTAGGTTTAAACTTCAGTGTAATAAAACACATATTCAATAGCTTCTTTGAATCAGGTCCCAAGTTTCATAATTCTGATCTCATGCTTTTTCAAGGTGTTTAGATAGTGATCAATGTGTTTGTGTTATTAATCATGCTGTAATTTTTAAATCCATGTGCACACAGAAGCAATAGCTCCATAAAATGTAATGAGTTCAAAATTGCCAGTCTCTGACTCTTAATCTGGAACATCTCTTTCTGTGAAACCAACTGTGTGTTATTTGTGTGTGTTTGTGTCTGCAAGCAGATTTTTACATTGTATCAAAGAACTACAAAGTATGTTCTTTGAGAAAATAAATAAAAAAGCCTGAATTTATTTACATAACAAAATGTTTATAAAAACTTTCCTTGCTGTTATACCAACATCCATTTTTTCCACTGAGAAAAACAGATCATGGAAGATGAAACACTGTTTTAACACCAATTCACATTGTATGCTGCTTCTACTTTTATTATGTGGCACATACGCATCCTTAAAAAGCTAGTGCATGTGATTTTAGCCTTTTTTCCCATCTCAAGCTTTTTGCTATGAAAATTCATATATGAATTTGTGATAATAATCTAACATGAGGCACTGGTGCAGAGTCTGAGTACCATTTTACTGATGTAAATCTAGAATAGCTATTAGCTTCAGTAGGATTGTTTGTATTTATACCAGTGTAATGAAACTTAGATGAGTTATCATTTCCTAACAGGAATAACTATTAATACCTTGTTCTGAAATTTAGTTTTTGCTCCTGTGTTTAACAGTAGGGTGAGCCTTTATACCAGAAGAAAGCACTAGAATTTTAAATCACTAATGAATCAAACAGTATATTAAAATAATAAAATTATGGTCTTTTCTGAATTTGTGTATGAACAGCCTTTCTCTACTTTAAAAAGAATCCAACTGCCTTAAAAGAAACTATCACAACAGAAATTCAACTATTGTGTAACATCTTTGCAAGCACGGAATCAACAGGCATTCTCAAGAGGAAAAAGAAAAAACACAACAAACCCATCTTTTGCTTTTTGCACTATTTTACCTATTCCCCATGTCCGATTTCTAAGACAAAATATATTTCTGAAGCATGATATGTTTTTTTTTAGAGCACCATACATAATATATTTTAAATACAAAGCTCTTAGTTATTAGCCTTTGGTAGGTTACAGTCTAGTCATTAAACAGAAATTTGTGTTTCATATTAGTGCAAATAGTACAAGAAGTTTACTCTATACCTCTATTTCCTCCCATTTACCACAGCTCTAACCCCTGCAAAGCATCAGGTGGAAAAACCTGCTTCAGGATTTATTTTCAAGAACCAGTTAGGTAGCCTATTGAAGATGCGGATTGTATATATGAGACAATGATAATTATGGTTTAGTTTGCTAATATTTATTAAGTAGAAAAAATAAACTAATAGCAGTACTTCTTCAGATGAAAAGGAAAACTAAATCTGAGACACTCTTTTACATTTTAACTTGTTTAACCAATGTAATACTGTTTTTTTTCTGCAGTTTGTACACAGTTTATACAGTCATTCAGACCTAGGAGTGTTAATCAGAATAAAAGAAATGCTGAGGATGAAAATAAGGCTTCACCAGCTCTATGAAACTTAATATAACATGTTTTTCTTATGTTTGTATCTTTCCACGGTAAAGCAAGACTAGAAGATTACATAATCATGCATTTGGATTATCAAACAGTACCAGAATTTAGGTTGTGCAGACTTAGTAGGCTCCTCTGAGCATACAAGATCACCATCTTCTAAGCTCATTCATCTGCTCTGTCTCCTCTCTCTGAACTTCTTCACTCAAAACCACTGTGAACAAAGAGAAAAAGCTGTCACTCATTTCCTACCAGATAGAACAGGAAAAGATCATCAGCTGTGTATAGCAAACTACAGCTGTACAATAAAGGAAGATTATACAGTCCATCAGAATATGTCACAATAAACAAGGAGAAAACTTAAGAACTAACTGAAGTTTTAAGACAGGGGTTGAAAACCAGAGCAGTAGCAGGCCAGTATAACTCTTTTCAATAGATCTTTCTGCAAGGAGAGCATACGTTGTTGAGAGGGAGAGAATGAGACTCCTAAAAGGATGACAGGCTTTCAAAAGTTTCCCATAAACATTTTCATAGTTCTGGATTCAAATCTGAAGTGTTGAGACTCTTCCTTACAGATATTTAAGGTATTTGTACTTATAATGAAGTACCCATCAATCTGGACTTTTCTAGGGTCACATTAATTGCCAGTCAACTTGCATTGAGTATAAAGTTGTAATAGGAATAAGTTTTGAAGATTTTACCAGCTAGAAAGAACATTCTTATATAAATCAAGGTATACTACACAGGGTATAACTAATAAAGGAAATCAGCCAATAGTAACAGAAGAAAGTTTTATGAAAAAGGACTTAGAATAAACATTTAAAAAGGAGTTGGTAAAAAAAAAAAAAAAAAGGCAGGTTTCCTTTAAAATCTTCCTTCTCTTAACCTCCCCGTGCTCAATATTTTCATGTAGAAAAATATAAATGTAATTTCTATTCTTACATCAGTGATCTGAGCAGTAGCTGGAAGATAGCAGAAAAAATGCAGTCAAGCTCACAGTCAAGGTCTTTATATGCTCCATGCCTGAAATTTCTCTCATTCATATGAGTTGTCACTGATAAAAAATGAAAGACAAGTCTTGCATGTATAAACTGATCTGAAGATGTAGAATAAAACATGCTATAATCTTAGAAAAACATTTGAATAAGATTAATGGAAAAGCTCATCATAAAATCATAAATGCATGTGAAAAATTCTAAATTATAAACTATATTTATAAATGTATTCCACATGTAAATCCCAGTAAGTGTAAATCTGTCTCATGCAATACACATGCAGTGCATTCATAAATCAATACACTTAAATATAAAGCAGGCTTATGCAATATATTTTACTGCCTTTCAATCCTAGAAATAAAAAAATAACAACTGCAGTACAATGGAAGAAACCTTATAAAAACATGAATATATAGGCGAGATTATAAATTAATTAATTCCGCAAATACAATTTCAGCTTTGCTCATTGACAACTGTGTGAATAGCTGAAACAGCAGTGGTAGCAGAAATTTCAGTGCCACATATTTGTTTTTAGTGGACATCCCTCAGAACGGTCCCATAAACAGACAGAAGAGCAAAAAGTGAGGAGAGTTGGCCAGGAGCTGCTGATCACTGGTTAGGGACATGCTGAGCATTGGTCAGGGGATGATGAGAGATTGTGTTGTGCATCGCTTGTGTTTCTTGGGTTTTATTCCTCTCTCTTTTTCCCCTATTATTATTATGGTTGTTATTATTATTATATTTTACTTTATTTAAATTATTAAACTGTTCTCAACCTGTGGGTTTTAGCTTTTTCCAATTCTTCTCCCCATTCCACTGTGGGGGGAGTCAACAGGCAGTTGTGTGGTACCTAGTTGCTGGCTGAGGTTAAACCACAACAAACAAGAGGCTTCTGCTATGGAATTATATCCAGTATTTCATATGTTCAACATGTTTCATTTAATGAAGAAAGTAATCTGAGAAATACATGGTACACATTCACGGGTTTTGCATCATGATGGGTCAAAACTTCAAAATTTTTCTTACTTTCTTACTCATGATTAAAAAATCTAAAATTATTACATTGGTTCCACGCAAACTGTGGGGCTAACTCTGCAAGACATGTCTTCCAAGGAAATGTTCTAAGAACTTAGACAGAAGATAGGCCTAGAAAAGCCTTTAATTAGTACCAAATTTTCATGTTCATTTCTAAACTCAGATGTTGTTAGAAACGCCTTTGTGTACTAAAACCAATGAACAATACACTGGAAAGAAGTAATAGACTTTTATACTGTTGTGCTGCCTGAGGTTAAAACTACGAACAAAAAAAAAAAACCAAACCAAACCAAGCAAGCAAAGGACTTTTTTGTGCCTTGGTTTTGTCCAAGATTCACAAAACACATAAACTCTACACACTTTTAAGTAAGTCTACATCTGATTTTTTATCTTCAGCCAGAAAAAATGATAGATTTTGAATTAAAAGAATCAAAGATATTTGTTCCTCTAATTTAATAGAAAAATGTATCATAACGTAAAATACTACTAATTCTTAAATTCAAATAAAAGTAATTTTAAATAATCACTAGTCTTAAACATTATATGTTCTCTTACAGAAATTTGTCTTGACTCAGTTTGAAGATAAACCCTCTTTGCTGACAATGCAGAGCTGACAATTCAAAAGAACAATCAGAAAAGAAATCTCATGAAAGTGGGAATTAAAATAAATATTTCTGGAAAATAAGATCTTACTTTCTAAAGTAAAGCACAATAAATAATTAAAAATTTTCATCCAGGAAACACAGAACTTGTGAACTTAGTAGCTTTACGTCAATATATGCAACATTAAAATTTAGACTATTTCCTTCACTGTGGCAATAGTAAATAAGTCTTTCTGTGTGTATATCTTATTGCCACAAAAAATACTTAGAACAATGGACCTGGTTTTTATGTTTTCCCCATTTTGCAACTAAAATGCCTCAGTTATGAATAAAAATGCATTGCTGACAACTCCAAAAAGCAATAAATGAAATATAAACTTGTAGTCAATGTTAACACAGAAGGTGATTTAGAAAACACACATAGTCCTACAGGTTGTTTTGCTTTGTTTTTTTAATATGCAGGGAAGTATCAGGAACTTTGGCATACCAAAAAATGAATCTGTGGGGAATCCCAATTTTAACTTCATTTTTCACTGAAGGCTTTTTAAAACTAGCCACAGATCTCAGTGCCCTTCACCTGACATCTGGAATCACCAGTCATGTAAGGTTTATTAATTTCTGTCAATCCTGGTAATTTCAATTGATTTTTTCTTGACATGGAGAATATGAAGGTGATGTTGTCACCTTTTTTCACAGTTTTAAGAACATCATGAACTCCTGCATTAATACTCCAAATATAAAACTTCAGTTTGTAGCCACAGATTAGGCACAACGCAACACAGTCACTATTCCACACTAATTTCCCTGATGGCTAATAACCTTTATAATTTCACTAACGAAACAATGGAAAACTACTGAAAAAGTAATTTGCCTTAATTTTGTATTGGGAAGGGAAAAAAAAATACATTGGGGTAGGAAGAAGTTTCTGACCTTTGGCAGAAACAGCAGAAATGAGAGCATTTGCAGTGATCATTCTGACAAGGAACAGGAGCTGGTAAGTAGGATACATGCCATCAAAAATGTCACCTGAGGGCTTGTTTTCATGTATTAGGCATTTCTCCTTGTCCTCAGTTTTCTGTATTTAGCATTATTTCTCTTCCTCCCATAAAAAAGTCTGAAATATTCTGGAAGTAACAATAACAAAACCCCCTCAAATTCCAGGCTGTATTTCTTTGGTTTCCCAAATTTGTGACAGAGGTACACACAATATTATTGATTTGTAATTGGGCCATTCTTTCTGCTATTTCTTTTCAACAGAGTGACTTGAGAGTTGTCTGTTAAGTAGGCGCATGGGGATATGGTTTCTGGCTACAGAAAGTTCTTTTTCTAGTACTGAGTAATATAAGAGGATTTCAAGTTACAGATTTATAGTTATAAATGAAGAGACTCTGCTTTTAGTGTAGGATTAGTTGCTTAGCTGTTTTGGGGGGTTTTTTTAGCTGTTGATTTTGATCTGATAACAATGTTGTATTACAGTAGCTATTACAATAGCTTTAAAATAGCAAATCTGGGGTTTCACCTAGCAGTGAACATTTAAAATCACACTTCTGCGTGAAACTTTCCATTGTCTGAAAAAAATCGAATGCTTGAAAAATGTGTCTTGGAGATTGATCTACATGGAAAAGATATCCACTGAAGTTGTTCTGTTTCTGGTTTTCTTCTGTACAAACCAGGTATAGGAAAGGCAGAATGGTGAATTCAGCCTAGAACTGGCAGAGATAAAGGCATATTTGGATGCCATAATTTACAAGTGTCCTCTTTACACGTATAAATCTTCAGAGTAGAAACTGGATGTCATTGTCATTTACCTTTGGAAAATACTGTTTCACCAAAACCTGAAAAAGAAGAGCACTGCAAAGAAGTCCCAACAGAGCCAGGTGCTGTCTACTATGTCCTTATCTGCATTTACTGTTGATTGATTGTTGATCCCGATTTCCTTCCTTCACCAACCTCTTTTATAACTCACAGTAAATTATACAGGATATGAGGCAAACTATTCAAGGCACAACTTTATTATCAGTTTATTCTGTCTGATTAGATAAAACCTTCATTGTAATATAGAATGGAGTTCATTATGCCTCTGCTGGAGTTTAACTCATACATAAAATGCTTAGAATAATCTCTTTGGCCTGAAATTAGACTGCTTTGCTTTCCCTAAACAGCTTTCTTCTTCCAGATCAGGGCAGATAAGAATGGCTTTAGTTAAGAATAAATCTTTTGACTGCTAAAAATATTTTTCAGGTAAAAATCCAGGGGTCAATCCACATCTTCTTATGTATTTCTTAAACTCATAGGATAGAGCAATTTACCAGGTATCAAATAAATTCTTGGTGACCTCTATTTTTTTCTAAATTAAAAATTGGCTTTGTTTTCTAATAATTGATTTTCTGACAACTTGGTGAATCCACTTTTACTCAGAGCAATGCAGTTGCAGAGACTAGACAGACTGGTTTCAGTTACTCTTCCTATAGGATTTTTTTGACTGAATTTAAAGAATAAAAATAAATCTTCTGAGTGCTGTATTTAATAGAAAAGTTAATGAGTGCTGTCTACTTCTAGATAGATATGAACTGGAATTTATATTGGGTTAGACTTTGAGTCTAACATTATCTTCTGTATTTTTTAATTTGCCAGTCGTTTTTTAATTAAATATTTCATTTCCTAGGAAAATAACAATTAAAGAAAAATACTATTCACTATTTATGACTACTACTATTTACTGATGGTTTAGAATGAAAACAAAACCATCTCTCTCACTACATCAAAAAATAAATCCTTTTCACACTGAGCAAAAAATCATGGAAACATCAGTCTGCCCTAAAAATTATAAATAGAACAGGAGAGGTTAGGAAAAGGTTTTACTGACATGATTCCCTTCCTACAGATTCAGTTAGCTCAGGAAAACTCCATTCCCCTCAAATGCAAGACTCTGCTACTATTTCTAGAGGCATAAAATACCACTATTGCACCAATGTATCTTACCAAATACTTTCATTGTTAGTAGCAGCTTATCACAATGAGCAACATTACTATGTGCTATGTGTTACAATAAAAACACTTAGGAATTCTAAGAATCCTGCAAATATGTTTATAAATGTTTCAAATATTTGCTTAATACTAACAAACTCAAGTTAGTACTTTTAGCATTATTTTGAAGCTTTATATATTGAATTCAACATTTATTATTCATAGCCACACCAGACTGCAGAAGATAGATATTTTTGATTAGAAGCTATAAAAATCTAGATTCTATCTGTTATGAAGTCCTAGTAATTAATATCTTTGAGGCAGCAACAAAACATAGAAAGCAGTAAAACTGATCAAGACAGTTAGAGTTTTGGGGAAAAGTGTCCATTATTTCTAATGAACTCTTTTCACCATTTCAGAGATTCCAGTGCAATTTCTTTTCTGTGGAGAAATAATACATTTTATGATATAATATTTTCTACACAATTATAGCTACACAAATGTTCAAATCAATAAACCATTTCTTAAGAGTCACTTCATTTCTGTTCCACTAGGCCAAAGGGAAATAAATTCTCTCTTGTGTTTTCAATATCCTCTTTGATAGGTAAATAATCTCTCATAAGGTAAGACATTTTCTTATTTTGGATGAATATGTCAGTTAAGGCTGGGTGGATATTTCTTATAAAACAATACAACCCATGTCTTTTTTCTACTCCAGAATTTCTACCGTGAAATATCAAAATGCCAGGAGAGAGAGGAGAGGTAAAACACTGCTAGCTAGAATTAGGACTAAATGGAAGTAAAATACTGACCAAGTGTTTAAAAATCAACCAGTTAAACAAAAATATATACAGCATACACCTAAAATCAGTTTTGTGTTTAATATGCCTGATCACGATGCCTGACTGATGCACGAGTATCACAAGTGATACATGACTGATACCTGATACACGAATAGAAGGGCTACTGCTCTTAATAGAATCTGATCCCTAAATAGGAAAGATGTGCTCAAACAATAACTGTGTTGCACATCAGAAACTAAAGTCTAAATCATAGAATCATAGAATCGTAGAATAGT
>NW_009913079.1:0-3400 GCF_000696875.1 Nestor notabilis | reverse complement strand
TCTTTCCAACCCTAACTATTCTATGATTGTAATTTTATGATTTTTTTATCTTAGAAAAATTATGTGAAGAAAAATTTTATTTCACATTATTTCTGTAAGACATTTGTCCTGAAAAACTCTCTTTTAAGACTGAGTAGCCAGGTGGGATCACTTCCAAAGTAAAAAAGAATAAAATAAAAAAAACATTTTTAAGGAGAAAATAAGGTTGAACTTTTGCCTTAATGTATAATGATTAAGAGTCATTAGTATAAAAGCCAATATGAGCCTAAGATAGAGTTTTGAGAGGTAAACATAAATACATTTTTAAATTTACCATTCAGAATTGTTTTTCTCTCTGTATATATCTTAGTATATAGAATTATGCAAAGAAAGAATATAAAGACAGTTTAAAATACATCCATGGGGAAGGGTATTTTCTCAGTTGCAACACCCTGGGAATACTGTACTTTGAAATACACTAGTTATACATACATATATATTTAATTTTCATTATAACGATGGATATATATTTAAATTTGTGTCTTTATTAACCTAGGAATAAAGAACTCCGGGATATAGTGTAGATACAGGTCAATAGAGAAAAGATCAGGGATTAAGTTAGAAGGTAGGTAGTTTCATAGGTATTTAGATAGTGAGAGAGCAGATTTTTCCCAAGAAAAGATTAATTAAATCTCAGTAGATATCTCAACTATTTGTACAAAGCGTGTCTGTGCTGGAGAATCCACAACCTTAAGGACAAATCAAGCATAGCATTAACAAAGAATTTTAAGAAAGGCTCAGTATAAGCTAATCTGGATGAAAAAAATTTAAAAGAAACACAGCAACATACTCTGGGAAATTTTGACAAGAAAATTAACTTTTGGAAAAACATTTCCCTGCATATTAGAATGTATTTTTACTAGGCTTCATGTATATTGCCCATGAATGTAAACTGCACAGTAAACATGCCTCATACAGGATCTCTCCAGTTGTCTAGTCTACTCTGCTCTGAGATTTGTTTCAGCTGTGATAACACCTGTCTTGGGATCAAGTGGTTATTGTCAAACCTGCTTTAGCTTAAATTCTGTGAGTACTATGGTAAATGTAAGATACATAAAGAAGAACAACTTTCTATCCAGGAAAAAATGAAAAGAAAGCAAACTGCACAAAGGAAACAAAAAATATCTCTAAGTGGACTCCGAGGCTGAGGAGGAAGGAATCTCCACCATCTGTATGAACTCCTAGAAAATAATCTTTTATAATGTCTGGAGGTATTGCTAGCATAAAGAAAGAGCAAACATTACACAGGAATATCACACCATTTAATTGTCCTTTTCTAACTGGAAAAGATAACAAGGAAGAAAAATGTGGACATTACTGATCATGGAACAGAAGAGAAAGAAAAAAGGAAAAAGAATGGTTCAGCTTTCAAGAAAGACTGTATATTCATAGCCAAGCTACATCTGGTTAGACAGGAAAGAATCAGTACCATCATACAAGACATTGATAAAGCCACTCTGGAATACTATGTACAGTTCTGGAAAGACATAATCAAGAAAGATAAATTCAAATCAAGCAAATGCAAAATCAGTCTTTGAAGATTATTTGAAAATCTATTCCAGACTCAACTAATTTTGCAAAGCAAAGACTAGGAAGGATATTGTTTTTCCCTGTAAATATATGAGGAGAAACAAGAGAAGAAAACAAACATTCAAACGAAAGATCTGAAGTAGTGATATGAAAAAAATAAATCACACAAAATGAGTAGAAGTGGTTTTGGCTGAAATTAAAACAAAATTTCTGCTATTATATCAGTGAAGACTTCTAACACAGGTTGTCTAGTCATAGCAATTCATGAGATCTCTTCTTCTATTCTCCATGTTTTTTTATTTCCTTCCTGTTGTTGGGGGTTTTTTTCAGTTTTTTGGTTTTTGGTTTGTTTTTTTTGTTGTTGTTGTTGTTTGTTTGTTTGCTTGCTTTCCTGTGCATTTTTTCAAAGATAAAAAATAAGTAACTAATGATTTTGGGGTTTATGCGAAAAACTTGTTGATAACAAATGTGAAACTGGACTATTGTCATTTAAAAATGGATGGAAAACAGATCTAAATATATCAAGGAAGCTAGAAATCCTGAAGAAGCAAACCCCAAAATATAATTCATAACAATCCTAAATAGTACTTTAACAATTTCTTTATAATATATTCACTATATCTGTAGTGAACCATAAAAATAAAAAAAATAAACCCTCAAAGTTTTCTCTCCTTATTTATCACCGCCCTTAGTTATTTACCTTTTGATTTTATTTAGCTTTTAATTTTAATTTGCTTTAATATTTTCATACATATTTTTCACAATGCTTCATAACTATCTGGAAGAAGCTGTGATTTGTATTTTTCTTAGATAGTGATGGGTTAAGATCTCTTTCACTCCTCAATATCCTGAATATCTCAAGAAATAAAGCAAATAAATTTAAAAACACTTGGAAGTGCCCAGCTCATGATAATTTTCAGCTGTTTAATAGAACAACAAAATATCTGTGTAGATGAATTGTTCTCTCAGTTTTCTCATTAATCCGAATCTTCAACATCCTTCTACCTCTTAACAAGCCAAGACTAAAAGGTAAAATGAAACCCTGTGGCTAAGAGGCCAAAACAAGATAGAAATTTATGACCCTAAAGTGGTGCAACTTGAATTTCTTTAGCCTTTTTCTCTAACCTCAATTCATGATTCAGAAAGCCTGAACTGTCTGCACAGATAAAGTCGTTATAAAGAGTTGGTCTTCACCATTAAGCCTGAGGTGAACTGATGACTGAATTGGAGCTTTGACAGATCCAGGAATAAAACTTACTCTTAGTTACTACCTAATAGTCTGCTGGGTGATTATTTGGTCTTTCAAATTGTGTTGATAATGGCATTGTCACACTATTAGGAATGACTGTTAACAGTTTATGAAGCAGTAAAGACAGAACTGTGAAATAGCATTTAAAGTCTGTATTGGAAAAGAACTGAGTACATCTGTTTGTAAAATACAACACTGACAAAATGTTTCCATTTCATTAGGAAATGAGCAGGAGGCAAGGCAATAACAAGCAAAAATAAACAGCACTGAGTTTGGCTAAATTATATCCAACATGAATCATAGAATCATAGAACAGTTAGGGTTGGAAAGGACCTTACGATCATCTAGTTCCAACCCCCCCTGTGAAGGGCAAGGACGTCTCACCCTAGACCATGTTGCCCAAGGCTCTGTCCAACCTGGCCTTAAACACTGCCAGGGATGGAAAATTTACCACTTCTTTGTGCAACCTTTTCCAGTGACTCGCCACCCTCACAGGAAAGAACTTCTTCCTCATATCTAATATGAACTTCCCCTGCTTAATTTTAAACCTATTCCCCCTTGTCCTATTGCTAAGGTCCCTGA
>NW_009913078.1:0-1501 GCF_000696875.1 Nestor notabilis | reverse complement strand
CCATCACCCCATGGACATCAGCCCCATTCCCATCCCATTTCCCCGTCTCCATCCCCATCACCCCATGGACACAGCCCCACGAGGTCCCAGCTCCCCGTCACCTCCGGGAGCACCATCCCCCGCCCCGTCCCACCACCCACCGCAGCCACATGGGCTGAATGCGCCTGAACGCCGCCCGAAGCAGCCGCGCTGTCACCTGCTGCGGGGGCTGGAGGTGCGGCTCGGAGCGCTCATCCCTTAATGGTCCCCTGAGGGGAAAGAAGAGGCGAGAAACGGGAGGAAAACAACGGAGACGAGACAAGAGATGGGGAAATGAGCGGAGAGAAAAGGGGGAAAGAAAATACCCTGAAAAGGGAGGGGGAGGGGAAAGAAAGGGCGAGAAAAAAGGGAAAATAAGAGAAGAAAAAAGGAAAAAAGGAAAAAGGAAAAATAAGAAAAAAGGAAAAATAAGAAAAAAGGAAAGATAAAAAAAGGAAAAATAAGAGAAAAGGTAAAATAAGAAAAAAGGAAAAATAAGAAAATAAGACAAAAATATAGGGAAAACACAATAAAAAGGAGGCGAAAAGAAAAAAAAACAAGAAAAAGGAAAAATTAGAAAAAGGCAAAAAATAGTATAAAAAAGGCAAAAAGAAAATATAAGAAAAAAGAAAAGGGTAAAAATATAAAATAGAAGAAAAAGGGAAAATGCAACAAAAAAGGAGAAAAAAGGAAGAGACAAGTGAAGAAAAAGAAGAAAAGGAAAAGAAAATACTATAAAAATGGAGAGGGAGAAGGGAAAAGACAAGAAAAGAAGAAAAATAACACAAGAAGGAGGGGGAATAGAATAAAAAAGGGGTGAAAAGACATTAAAAATGGAGAAGAAAAGAAAACATAAGGAAAAAATACGAGAAAAGAGGAAAAATAAGAGTGAGGGAAAAAAGAAAATACAATTAAAAGGGAGGAAAAAGAAACTACAATAGAAAAGGAGGGAAAAAAGACAAGAAGAAGGGAAAAATATGCTTAAAAAGGAGGGGGAAAGGGAAAAGGCAAGAAAAAAAAAGGGGAAAAAAGAGAAAATCCCAGAAAATAGGAAAAGCACAAGAAAAAACCACTTTATTCACATGCGTTTCCCCCCCATTAATTACAAGTTCTGGATGCAAAGCCAGGCTGTGGCCTGGCCAGGACTCATCACACCTCCTGTGGCAGCCAAGCCCCCTGCAATGGGCAGAACCCCTTGTCTGAACCCATTTTAAGCCCGTTTAACCCATTTTAAGCGAGTTTTCATCCCCAAACCTGGAATTTCCAAGGAATTTTCTGCTGCAAACCCAGTTCTGCTGCTACGTGGAGGGGGAAGCTGGGAATGAAGGAATCGCCATGGCAACCCCTGGGCTGGTTTGGGGGGATTTGGGGGCACTGCTGGCTGTGCCCCGCTTCTATGGGGCCATCCACACCCCTATGGACCCCCCCACCCAGCGCTGCGCTGTGGGGCGCAGCTGTGGGGCAGAGGAGCTGCCGCAGGACA
>NW_009913077.1:15116-39546 GCF_000696875.1 Nestor notabilis | reverse complement strand
AAATATAAATATAAATATAAATATTTTTTATTCTAAGAAAAACACAAGACTTAATTTTCATCAATGAGGATAATTTTATCTGCATTCTAATAATATTTAGAATTCTAAATTGACCAAGTTTTGTTTTTTTTTTTCCAGGATGCAAGGCATTCTGCAGAAGGAGAAATATACACAAAACTTAATCAAAAAATAGATGAATTCATTCAGATTGCTGATTATGATTGGACAATGTCTGAATCAGATGGAAGAGCCAGTGGATACTTAATGGACCTTATTAACTTTTTAAGAAGCACATTTCAAGTTTTTACTCATTTACCTGTAAGTGTTCAAAATTAAGTTCAATTTCAAACTACTGGAGCATTATTTTATTTTATTTTAAAGTACTAGGATTTTGAAGATAGATGTGATTTTTGAATTGTGTACATGCTGGCAGATATATTTTAGATTTTTTTTTCAGTACAAATGTATTTTCAGATGTGTTTCAGAATGTTGATGATGCTTAACCATGGTAATACTTACAAAATACTTTCAAGTACTTTAGTAATATTGTTAACAACAGCTAATTTACAAATAGCGTAAGAACTTACGCAGTTTTGTAAACGTCAGATGGCCTTTTTAATTAACCATATTGGTTGTCTGTACACATGCATTGATCCAAGCAATGCAGAACTGGTGCAAATCTTGCATTTGTACTTAAGTTTATGGAGGTCTTGTATCCTCCAAGATTTGGGGGTTTTTAGCCAAATAGATTTGGTCATTTAAAGTAATTTGATTCTAGTTAACTGAGCTTTGTTGAAATGAATCCTTGTTCTTATTCAAATATATCCTGCATTATTTTGTCCCAGGTAAAAGGGTATTGTTAACCTGTTTTACGTACTGATTGTTACATTCTGTTGTCTGATTTCCCCTTGCTTTAAGACAAAAAAGACTACTTGTAGTTTGATTTATCATCATAATAGTTTATAGTTTTATATGTCTGGAGTAACTTCAGTAAGTGTTTCAAGCTACATCTGCTTTTCATCAGCTTGTCCTTAGTTGCTACTGTCACACTGATGTCTGAATGCTTTACCCATATGCAATGCCTGTAAAAAGAATTCCTTAGTGCATAGAATGTTTTGAGTCTTCAGACTGAAGTAAAAGATAATTTCTTTATGTGCACAACAAGGTGTTGAAGTTGCTGGCAGTGTGGGCTTATCTGGTCTTCTAAATCACATGTGAAGAGGCTGTGATTCTTCTGGGGTTTTTTTTTTGTTTTTTACTGACTCAAAGACATAACCCACTTAGAATATATCACATAATATTGATGTGAATGTGACGTGAGGCATGTGCTTCTGTGTCAAATTGGTTGAGATTTTTTGATAAAGTATAGCAAGTTTTAAATTCATTCTAACGTGAACAAATGGCACTGCTCCTCAATGGTCATATACATATAGCAGTTAAGGGATGTGCAACTTCTAGAGGAGGATGTACAGAAGTCTGTCGTGAATGTAGGTTGTGATACGGGTGTTTGTAAATGAGCCGCAAACAGAATGAAGTAATGTTTATGAGGGATGGAAAGAACCAGCCGTGGCATTAGGACTTGAAAAGTGTGAAAGGAATAGATATTTATGCCTGGGGGCACGAAGCCAACCTTTGGAGAAAGCTAGTTCCCATGAGAAGGTTATTTTGTAGTTTCTCACTCTGGTCAGGTAACAGGCAGATGTAGAATTATATGGACAACTAGTCTAAACTGGCAAGAGGGTTCTGGTAATTTTTTAATTGCCCTGTGTATTGGTCTCTGTTCTGGCCTGGTGAGTTGCAGCAACATACAGTCCTATGAATGCTATCGTGCATGAGCTGTGGAGGTTTTATAAAAATGTGTATTCAGCTTCATTATGGTGATTCTGATTAGATTTGATAGTAAGTTATTTTCATTAAGAGAAAACTTATAGTAAAAACATTTTCAAAGATAAGACCAGAACTAGGTTCCGTAACTCATTAAAATAGCAGGCACTTCGGAGTGCTAAACTAAGCTAGATTGTCGTATGCCAAGTTGAGATTTGGAATAGTTTTAGTATTCTTTTTCATTAATGGATTATGCCATTAATGTCACAGTGTCATTTCCGTAATAATTTTTGTGTGGCTGGTAGAAACATACCACTGCTCAAAGTAGTTTCTCAGAACCTTTTCTGTAATTGGAAATCAAAGAACAGAAGTCCTAGCCACTCACCATCGTTTTAGTAAGGAAAAGAGCACAAGTAGAGGAAGCTCTTCTCTTCCTGCCTTACCATATCTGACCGTGTTAGAGGGCATTGTGCTAGGGCTAGTGGCACTAGTTGTCCACACTAGTTTTCTGTAGTCTTGTTCAAGGGTCACTGAGTTTCTCTTTGATAAGTCTTCCTGTAGGAGTGCTATAATATGTGCTTTAACGCTTTTTTTCTTCTGGTCATTGTGTTCTGTTGTTAGTCTTGCTGAATTTTAGATGTATGCGTAAGCTGCATAAATGCACAGGGATGTGTCTCCTTTTGTGCTTCTGTGTGGGGCTATACTGAAGTATTTCTGTACCAGTGTAGACATAACTTTTAAAAAATACATCTTGTTTTACATGTCTGTTTCATGCAACTTGTATTATGTTTATTGGAACATTAGAGATCTAAATCATATAGACTCTGATCTCAATTTTACTGAACCTGCACACTTTGTGGCACAATTTAGTTCGGGTCTGATATGTCTACTGACTTACTGGAAAAGTCTTGTGTCTCTGAAGCTTTCTGTTTTTTTCTCTTAAATTTACATCTTAGTTTTCTCCTGTGCTTGTTTACTGCAATGAAGAAGCAGTTTGGGAAAAGAAAACAGCTTTATTCCACCCTGCAATTATATTATCATTAGATTTATGTTAAAATTCATTGGGTTTTGTTACGTTTAGATTCTTACTGTCCTGAGCCATTCTAAGAAATGCTTGAACAAATTATGTTAATGACACACAGCCTCTGTAAGCCAAGATAATGAACATGGCATTTTTTAACCTAAGTATTTTGGAATACATTATTTCTTACCATGAAAACTTTCTGTAAAGATATATCAACAGGCATTATGTAATTTGTGATGTTTTAGCATATAGTTCTTTATTACAGAAAAATATTTTATTGCCAAATCAGTATTTTTAAAATTTTAATATTTTTGTTATGCCTCAACAAAATATTATAAACTTTCACGGGTTAAAAAAATAATTGAAGGAATTATGTAGCTGTAATTGTTCTTTTTGGAAGTTTTTCTTTACCTTTTATTGCTACCAATTTTTTATTCCTTTTTTTTTTTTTTTTTTGATGTTGACAGTACATCTTAATTTTTTTGTTTTGATTGCCTTACTGGTTTCCTTCTCAGAATAACAACAATGACCATGCAGCTATGTCGGTAAGTAGATGCAAGATGAAGAAAAAGCATGTGAACTGAAAAACTATGAACTGCCTGCAGGCTTATTGCTTCGATTTTTAATCATTTAATAAAAAGATCCTTCTCTTTTGCTGATGACTTGCTGCGTACCTTGTGTGGTTGCATGCAGGGATCAAGTTAATGACTAACATTGGGGTTTCATACACTGGGACAACAGGAGCCCTAAAAACCTTGCGGAAGGTTGGTGGGCTGTGCCTTGCATCTCAAATGAGAAGAGACTAGGAGCTCCTTTGGAAGAAAGGTCAGGTATCAAAATGCAGCTATGAGACAAGCATACAGAATAAGGGTAAAGTGACAGAATAAAGAATCAGTGAAAATTCCATCATTTCTCTGCTACATCTTTCTGATTTTAAGAGAATGTGTGTGCTCAATTTTTATTAATCTTTTTTTAAGATGATGAATTGCATGTAAGAATTCTTTCATGCCCTGATTATTTTCTGATCATCAATTTTTGTATAAAGAGTTTATTTTGATTTGGCATAAACATTTCCATGATAATGAAAGTCTTGAAATCAATATTATTCTGTTAATAATATTCTAAATATTGAATTTCTGAACTTTTGCTATTTTTTTCTAATTATATGGTAGAATCTTGTTCACTTAGTATACAGCAACAGATGTATACTGTGAAGTTCACTGTTTAAGTGAACAAATGCGTACATCATTTAAAGTACACAGGATGGGAATAACCTTGTTCATTGCTGTAATTTGAAAAACAATTGGCTGAGTAGTAACTCTGTGAATCTGGAAAGAGGATCTAGCAGTGGGCTTCTAAGTTGTTAGAACACTGGAGCACATGAGTTACAAATGGAGGTTTAGGGAGGTGGATTTAGTCTGTTAAACAGAAGGGTGGGGGGAGAGAGATCCAGTGGTAGCCTATGACCTCTTGAAGAACAGATACAAAGGTGATGAAGCCAAACTCTTCCTGGTAGGACAGACAAATTCACATGTGGCTGTGGTCACGGGTAGAAGCTTGTGAGGTGAGGCTTTGACATTAAGAAAAAAGTTTGCGCAAAGAGAGTACTGTGGGGTTGGAGAAGGTTACCCAGTGAGGCTGTTGAATTCCCCGTGATTGTTTTGAAGGCTCAGCCAGAAAAAAAGACAACGGACCTGAACTCGTGTTGGTAACAGTCCCACTTGGGTAGGAGATTGGACTAGATGACATTGATGTTCATTCCAGCAAACATTTCTATGATTTGAATACTCAGGCTGATGTGGAACTGTCAAGCTAATAGGTGTCATGAACACTACAAATATTGAATATCTTGTGTATTGAATATTTGTGTTAATGTAGAATAGGTACCAGTGTGCTGGGTATGTCACAACCAAGCACTAGGAGAATTTCAACAATGCAGAGCACAGAGGCTTATGCAGTTATTAATTGTTCTCTTTTCTAAAAAGTCTCAAGAATTTTGTCTTTAAGATTATTTCTGTTTTCAGGTTTGTTTACATCCCATTTTAATTTCATATTGCAGTTTATAGTTCCATTAGATACTTTGAATCAAAAAGCAAATTGAAATTTCATTATATAGCTATTAATCTCATAAAATCAATTGGGTAATCGAATTTGTTATTAAGGACCTGCATTTTTTTAGCTTTTATTTTGAACAGCTAAAGAAAAATTTTACCTTCTATTTTCAGATCAGTTAAATTGAAATTATAGAGGTTGTGTAACTAGGTGTTTTTAATCTAAGTTTAGAATTAGCTGAAGTTTTATTCCTGACATACTTTGTTAATATAAAGTTAGTATTGGACAAATTACTTTCAAGTAGGTGTTTTTTATTATTTCAGTAGAACTTGGGGCAGAAACTGGAAGTAAAATTGATTCTTAAAAAGTCCATTATTGTTTTTTAGTATACTTGTATTTTAAGAGTAATTCAAAAATTGGGGTTTAGTCCTGATGTTAAGTAATATAATGCTTTAGTTACTCTGACTAATAAAATCTGTATGTTTAGTTTCTTTGAATTTTTAGAAATTTTTTCATTATGTCACTTCATATTGTTAAATTAATTCCTCAGCTTCTTAGATTTAATACAAGTTTTGTTATTTCCTTTTATGCTGAGGATGGCAGTTTGTGTTATTTTATTGTTTCTGTGATTGGCAGCAAAAACCTAATTTCACAGCTTGCAGTGAGGGTGAAGGGGTGGTGGTTTTCTGCAGCTATATTCAAAAACTGTCAATCAACAGCCTCCACGGGCTACTTAAAGAATGGGTTTTCTTACTGATTTCTCCAAATGCCGCTTCATGCTGTCTTTGATTGGCACAGCCTGGCAGGGAGGATGGATGAATCTGTCACTGGCCAGTTAATTGTGTTGCTGGTCTCAGCCTGACATCAGGTCTTTGACTCCTAAGTGGCTCAATACAAAACAAATTAGCAGATTGTAGTCATATTTCTCATTCTATATGCTTTGACTTTGTTGAATGCAGTCCATAAATCATATTGACTGACACCACAGTGAATGATGAAAGCTGCTTTTGAGACAGCTAGCATGGGTCTTAGAAAGCGGTACTGCGAAGGTGCCGTGGAAGGATGCATATGGCTGACCCTCTGGGAATTTCCTAGGAGCCAAATGTCTCTTTACTGCAATTGTTCTTAGGAGAAAAGCTTTTGGGTCCTATAAAAAAGGATTTAATATGTCAGCAGATTCTCTTTACAAGCTCCTTTGAAATATAAGAAGTTTGTCTAAGGGTTTTCTCTTTTTACAAACTTGTATTTCAGCAAAATGTGAAGGCTGGGTGAAAAAAGCAGTTGCCTTTAACACTGTTAGCAGGTGTTTTTTGCTTATAGAATAGGGTCCTTGTTTCCTAAACTTTACATTGGTTGAGTGGAAGAATAGGTTTTGTAGATAGCAGCAATTAGCATAGGCAAAGCAGAGATAATAGTAAGTGTCTCCAAATGGGAGGCAACTGGAGCGAATGCGAGAAGCTTGCTGAATCTTTGCATGCCATTGAATATAAGTATTTAATTGCTAGATACAATAACCACAGCCACCCTATTAGAAAATAATAATAGTAATTTAAAAAAGAAAACAACAAACACCCAAACCTGACAAATAATAAACATTAAGACTGGTTTAAAACTAGCTGAGATTTGCTTTATTCTGGAAAAAACATGTTCCTGCTAAGTCCATGAATCCTTAAATTTCCTCTTCAAAATGTTTTATGAAAAAATAGCAAGGAATTGATTAATTGATGGATGGTGGAATTTTGGAGATAGATTTTTAACTCTATCTCACTTGTCAAACATGAATTTGAATTTATTTCTGAATATCAAACGTCAAACATATTTTGAACTGGGAAGCACTGTATTTTGAAGAGGATAACAGTAAAGTTCACATTTCTCTCAGTTAAAATTCAGCATTTTGATATATGTAGTTTTGTTTTTTCTCTAGATTTAAGAGAACTGAGTGTATTGAGGAAGTATAAACTGTATAGTAAATTTCTGTTATTTGTTAATGTGTCCTGTGAACAATAAGCCTGTAGTTCAAGTTACATAGTTGGAAATAATTTAAATGTTAGGATGTTTCCATTTTATGAAATTTAAAAATAAACATTAAACACACATGTAGTGATAATTAAAGTCCAAGTGGCTTTTACCATGTCATTTCTGCATTGTAACCATTATCTTGTGCTCCAGTACTATTGATATTTGCCAGTCTGCAACAGTTAACTACAGATGCTTGTTAGAAATATAAAATTATGTCTTTTATTTAAAGTATTAGAGGAGTACACGTTAATTGCATGTAAAATAAATTGAATGTTACAATTTTTCTTGACAGCCTATTAATCTGGTTGAACTTTTATTACATTATAGTGGCAGCATAAATAGGACATGGAGCTGATTTGATGGAGCAGTACATTAAACAGAGATGCACTAGTTGTTCCATTAAATCAAAATGGCATTTCCATTAAGTATTTCAAACCTACTACACTGTAATTAAATGAAGTGTGGCCCATTGATTCCCCTTCTCACCTCCTTCTTTCCTTCCTTTTCCCCCTTTTTCTAACTCTCTTATTTTTTTTTCCCCTATTCATATTGATATTGTTCTGCTTGGGGAATAGAGCTGCATGTCTCCCAGTGTAATTACCATTGGGTTTGGGAGACTTTTAAGCATGCTGTTCTTGCATTGTTTCTTACATTCCTCATTGTCAGTTCATCTGTTTTGGTCAAAAATGTTATTTGCTTTTCTGAGATTTTCAATTAAGAAACTGACATCTCATTTTAGATATAAAGCTCCTAACAGTTCAAGGTGTCCTAATGCTAAAGAGGTATTAGCAAAAGCCATTTAACGTTTCAATGTGACATGTGAGGAGAATGAATGCTTTCCATTGTGTTGTCTACATTTTAATTATATTATAACAAAGAATGGATTTTTAAAGTTAAAAATATTTAGGGCCAAATTTGCTTTCAATTATATGTATACATGAAAATTCAAATGACATGAACAAATTATCTTATTAAGAACAAGGTCTGGCTCTTCAGATGTTGGAGCAGAATTTTCCAAACTTTTGGGAACAGTCAGCTCTATAGATCAAAACGGTCTATCCTTACCATTTTTCATTGCTTTTGTATGTTTCTGTGAGTCAACAGTGAATTGATCAACCTGACTTTGCAGAAAACAGCTGGGGAACCATTGCTTTAGAGAAATCATGTCATTGCTCTACTGATAGATATAAATAAAACAATAGTGGTGTGTGCCCCAGTAGGTTTATTACATAATTATGATTTCTTTCATGTAAGCATGTTAATAGTTGCTTTTGTTTTAATATATATTGTAACATAGACATCAGTTGAAAAGCATAGTTTCATATATTAAACTACAGAGATTCATATAATTACATTTGAAAGCCAAGATCACTCTGCTGTAAAATATTGCAGTGCTGTGAATAGAATGGTGCCATCTAATCCAGTATCTGGTCTTAATTGGTATTCTTAATTTTAATTTAGAATTTCCATATGTTTCAATTTTTCTTTTCTTTTTATATTTTTAATAATTTACCAAATTAAAGTCTGATTTTGTGCTTTGCTTTTTGGTCTCATGTTTGGAAAATGATTTGTCTCAATTACATATACATTGTAAAGAGAAATGTTACTAATTAGGCTGTGTTTGGAAAATGATTTCTATTTTGTACAGTAGAGGGCTACATTTAATTTTGCTAGTAGTTGATTACTGGCAACACTGACCTATTAAGCACCTGAAAAGATGATGGATAACGATGAATATTTTAAATAATTTAGCAAGAAGCCTTGACATGGAATTCAAGCAATTAGAGTGCCAATAATTAGCACATGCTATTATGAAAAATGTCCCAACTGAAAGCAGTGATTTTGATTTATAGAAAGTTTGGGATTTGTTTTACTGTCTGTTGTTAAATATATGCAGCATGTTGATTTTCATTACATTCTTGCTTTCATTCTGTTTGGGTGAAAAAAATTAAATCCACAAAACTGTTCTTATGCTTCAGCAATTTATATTGTTATTGTTTTCTAAATGTCCTTGTATTCATGAATACTGTTGGATTTCTGGAAGAAATATCAATTGTTGCTTTATCATATATTTAATTTAGACCTCTGATTGATTTAATAGAAACAAAGCAAACAGGTCAAAGAAATAATAGCAAGTATGATCCTTCTCCTTCTAATCTAAGCCCTGCATCATTAAGGCTTCAGTGTATATTAAAATCAAACGAGATAAGCAGTTCATTTATTTCTATCTTAAAACATGTTACTCTTTCTACTAGGGAAAAGTGGCCCAGACAGCTTGCATGTCAGCCTGCCAGCATCTTTCAACATCCCTAATGCAGATGCTACTGGACAGTGAATTAAAACAAATAAGCATGGGAGCAATTCAGCAGTTTAATTTAGATGTGATACAGTGTGAATGTAAGTAGACATTCCAGAATTCCTATTTATATCTGTCTTAACACTGCAAAAAAGTTCTTTAATGTAAGCCATATAGGTATCTTTTTTCCATAATATGCTAAAGCTTTGTCTTTAAAAAAACAAACAAACAAACAAAATTCCAGTGCATATTCTTGTAAATGTATTTGTGAGTAAGTATGTTAACATTTCTGGAAATTTTTTTTATGAAACCTTTATTAACTCAAGTATCTGATTGAAACATGCATCTGTTGTTACTGTTAATGGGATCATAATTGCTATGTCCAGTAAAAAGACTATAATGCAAAATTACCCAAAAGCACCACATAAATATTATGGGTTTATAGTCAAGGAAAAAAAGGTAAAATGTCTGTGAAATTTTAATTTTCCCTCTTGAGTTTATTTATTATGACGCAAATTTTAAACGTGCTGTTACATAGGGTTTCCTCCCTCCTAGAACTACTACTGCCTTACTCACTGTCCGAAATAATAATACTAATTTAGTAAACGTCAGATGTTCTTTTCTTCTTACTTTTCAATATATGGCATCAGAATTATTTTATAAAACTGGTTCAATCAGGCACTGAAAGCAGGATTAGTTTCCTCAGTGTTTTGCATGGAGGTCACTGCTGAGGATGAGCTGTTAATCTGTATGAAGGAAGTTACTTCCATAACGTTATTGTGTTATGAATAGGTTTTAGATCTGGTTTTAGAGTTGATGACTGAGATATGGTGAAAAGGCTCACTAGCATTTTTTTCAGTGCATGTTTTTTTCATTACTTATGCTCTGTTTTTCAAAGTAGCTTTCCTCTTATGTGTTTGAAGCATGGATCTCAATGGTTTTGGTAACAGCTGTAAAATGGGGGAGTTCTGCCAGTCACATCCTGAGGTTTTTAGTTTGGACACATGAAAAAATTGGCTACTCAAATAGCAGTCACCTATGGGAAATTAAATTTGATTTCAAACAATTTGCTTGGTATCACAAAGGGTTCTTGTGGGAGTCCATGGACAGAGTTAAGGGGCATTTTTTTTCATTTTAACCATATGCTTATCTTTCCTTCTCCTGCCTCATTTGTTACACTGCAGCTAAACTCTGTGACATCCTTCTGATGCTCCTTCATTATACAGCCTTAAGGCCTTTCTGTGTGTGGAATGAACTGACAGGATTATCAGGGTCCAATTGAAAAAAAATATATGTGATCATGACATTAAAGTTTGTCTTGTGATTGCACAAGTTGTCCAAACCGATGAGGGTTTGATTTTTTTATTTCTTTTTTTTAACTTTTAGTACACTTGATGTTGCAGATTTAGTAGTGTTCTTTTCAGGTAGGTGGTAGGGGCTGTGTAGGGGGATGTGCATTTGTGTAGTTTTCTAGATGTAAAAAGATCCTATTTGTGAAAACAGAAATTCCGTAGTATTTGTAATACTGACACCATAATCATTCATCTAGACAAGCTGAATTGGTGCACCCACTAAACAGTCATCTGCCTTCTGAATAAACAGTGTAACAAGTGAAAAAAGCTTGCCCACTACCATATTATTCTGTTTCTAATATTGAAAATATCTTCTGTGAACAATGCAGTACTTCACTGTATAGATTAACCAGTTCACTGTTTCATTTGGGGATTTCTAGCAGTACAGGGGATAAAACATATGCCTTGCAGGTGACTTTCACAGTATGAAACACAGCAAAGTAATGAGAAGTCCCAAGAAGTCTGTCTGTCGTCTGGTCTCTGTTGTTTTCAGACCTTTTTTCTTTTCAGCCGTTGCCCTGTAGTGTACCGTTCTCATATCTATTACTTCTCTTTCTACCACCTTTTGTTGCCACACAGTGGAAGCTTCAATCAGGGAGGAAATCTTGGGAGAGTTTTAGCTAATCTAACGTGATAATGTTTCATTGTTTTAAGATTAAAATGTAACCTTGACACAACTTATTTTGTTACATGTCACAGTTATGTTGAGCATGTGGCATGGACAGGACATGGAAAACCTTCAGCCAAAATGAGAAAGTTTCAAAAAACTAGTAACTTAAAGACTGAAAAATGCATTCTTTCCACCATGGCAAAATGTCTGGCATGGGTTATGTAGACACAAACAGAATAAATTTTAATTCTTCCTTTCTGCAAAGCTTTTAAAGCATGTTTGAAAAAAATTGGTTTTGCACAGAAACCCTTTGAGTAGCTTAAAGATAATTATGGAAGCTTGTCAGAATAGTATGGTGCAACAAATAACATCTTATAATCTGTGGAATAAGGGATCAATACAAGATTTCGCTCAGACTGCTTTGCTGTTGTGGCTTCATTCATAAGGTCCATCACAGGCACATTCCAGGCCTCACTGTGATGCCTGTGATTTATGTTCTTGCTCATCACCCTCCCCTAGCTTTATTCTTTGACACTTTGAGATTAATGGATACGACAGTGACATTTTAATTAGGGCTTAGAGTGTGCGAATAATTCTCAACTGCTGGGTAGTTTCCTACTGTATTGTATACGTGGATTTGACATTTTACTTACAGACACAGTGAAGTATACTCAGGTGCATTTTGAACTAAAAAGTTACCTGAGATATGTGTAAAATATGTTACAGTATGTCAGATATGTGTAAAAGGTTACAAATACCTGAAGATTCTTTTTTTTTTTTTTTTTTTAAATCTTGGCAATATTCTAGATATTTATTCTAATCTCTAACATTGCATTTTTATTCTTTCTAATATGAACTGGAGGAGATCTAAATAAAAGCAGGAAAATGTGATTACTTGTCAGCTTTTTTTTCTTCTCCATTAAAAAGTAATCAGCAGTCCAACCAACAACCCAACAATTTGTTGATGAACAGCAATGTGTTAAAGTCGGCAAGTGCTGAAGTTCTTAGTCACAGTAAATAGGTAGAATAATAAGTGGACTTCCAAGAAAGGAAGGTGAGGGGAAGGAGATGATCTTGTGGTGAATGCTGGGATTTCATCCTGCACTGCATTTCTATGCAAAGCAGAGCAGAAAATCTGGAAGCAGCTGCTTTTTCTTTGCTACTGCTCAAGAACAGTAATAGTGTGAAGTGGTCTTCTCTGATGATTTATTAATAAAAAAAACCCAAACCAAACAAAACAAACCAAGTTACTATCTTTTTCCTCTGCTTCTGTAAGTTTTTTGTTTTCTTTCCAAAAAGTGCAAAAGCTTTCAGTCTGATTTCAGTTTGCCCTGTTCCAATTGAAGTATTTCTGTATTTTTATTACGTATTTTGTAATTTATACCATCCAAATCTAGATATCTTGTATCAGCTTTTTCTTAAGGAATTAGAACTTGTCAGAAATTCTTAATTGATGGAAGAGGTAAAAGTAATTTTCATCATTTATGTGTTTTAATTGTGAAACAGGATTGAGGGAAGGAGGTATGGTTGAGTGGGCATCCTTCTTCACCCAGACATGAATCTGTGAAGGGATGAAGAGGTTTTAGGTCCTGCCTATTAATGAGCATGGAATAGCAGAGAATTAGCGCAAAGCAGGATGCAGTGTGCCTTCCTATATAGCTCTAGTAGGGCTTCCTGCCAGCCCTTGCTTTTTCACCCACTGTGTGGAGAGCTGCAGTATCCAAGAGCAAGAGAGATCTCGACTCAAGTGCTCTCTGTTGAGCATGCACGAAGTTGATCTCCAGGTGGGCATGCCAGAATCCGAGGAACCCAAATCTTGTTTTTCCTTGGAAAGGTACTGTATTCTTCTCTGTAGGCCCCTCACTTTACCTGCTTCTTCTCCCATCCGGGAAGCCAGGTTAACTCACTTGAGACCATCCTTCATCTGCCGGTCACATATGGCAGCACAGGAGTGAGGGGAAGCAGAGAGATCTCGCCAGTGCTGGGGGCAGGGCTGGGGGCTGCTGCCCGGCCAGCTGGCAGCTCCCTCAGTGAGGCTCCCCTCCAGGCATGTTTGAACAGCTGGAGCATCCAACAGGGCTGCAAAGTGGTTGATCGCTGCTGAGATCATCACCTGATTCTCCGCTCTTACTTTAAAAATACATTCCTAGCTTTGCTGCCCTGCCTGTGAATCACTGCTATGAGGATGAAGTAAAACTGCCCTAATTTAGCTTTTCATCCAAAGTATGGACTCTGAGCAGCAAAACTATTTGTCAAGGATCAGGTACTGAATTCCCAGACACAGAGAGGCACAACCAGATGATGGCTGAAAGATGGAGTTTTGAGAGAATAAAATTGAGAGGCCTGTTAATAAATCTAGAATTGCATAGAAATTCAGTACAATTTACAGTGAAAGATGTCTTAAACTCTATTTTAGCAGACACAGCCTTTTTCTTACGAAATTCATTAACACATATGTACATCAATTCACATATGCCCTATATACAAAATATAATGAAAAGATCAAAGCAAAGTATTCAAAAGAAAATGGACTAAAGTCATCTTTACAGTATTTAAATTTACCATTCTCATGTATGTGTTACCTCCCAGCCTGGTTTTGTATTATTACATACTTTTTTCATTAGATCCTCCCTCCTGTAAGTTCCCAAACTGCCTGTTGTAGGAAGTACATTGAGAATATATATATGGTAGACACACATTGTGCCAAAGATCCTGTTCTATATACACAGAAAAGGTCTACACAGTATCAGCGAAGTGCAGGGAAAGAAGATGTTAACAAAACCCTTGTGAATAACAGATTAATATAATGCATATTTTCATCTTATTTTCCTGAAGATCATTGAAGTTCCTGATTCAAACTGCCAAGCAACCAGTTGTTTGCTCCTGTGACAGTTTAATGGTGATCTTTGCATTTCATTCTCATATATTATAAAATTCCTGAATGCTCTTATGCACACTAAAACAAGCAACCAACCAGCCCCCTACCCCTCCAAATCCTCTTTAAGCCTAGAATGAATATAGGGAGTGAATATTTTAAAAGATGTATATATGACAATGTTTCATTACTATCTGGAAAAGGACCCTTAGGACAAAGACATTAAGAATGTTAATCCTCTTCTTATAATATCTTCCTGAAATGCTGTGCAGTAGAAAATATTTAATTAGCTTTGTAAAATTGTTAGCAAAACTTAAAAGCCCTGAGCTGAGGGCGGAGGGGGAACTGTCTGACCGTTACCATAAGTAGATTATCTTTTTGCCCTTTGAACTCATGAAATTCTAATAATGAAACAAATTCTACTGTAATCACCTGTCAAAATGACCCAAACGTGAGAATAAATGCTTGTCCTATAATGAGTGTCCCTGGTGTTGTGAATGCATTCATAATATAAAACTGTAGTTAAAAAGAACAAAGCTGATGCAATAATTAAGTTTGGTACTGTTGTGGATGCATGCCTCTTATTCCATAGCTGCAGTAGTAGTAGTACTATATAGACAAACTAAATCCTACCGCATTATTAGGATAAATTCCAAATTGTTAGCTTGATGAGCTGCAGAATGGATGCAAATATTTGTCCTGTGGCAAGTAAAAGTATTCCACTATAGGAAGGTACCTACCAAAGTAGAAAGTGCCAGTAGCTAACTGAAATGTTTTGCTGCAGGTCAAACTTTTCAGTTACATTCGCTTTTCAGTTCTGTAGCCATTCCTTTGCTGTAGAGCTTCCTTCTTCCAGTGCTACCGTGGTGGAGCTGGAGGAGCTCAGATTCTAGTGGGAGAGGCAGGTCTCAGTGTATAAATGGAGGTTATACAGGATCAGATACAGATAAGCCTTATCTTGCAAGAATAGTATTAGGTTCTCCCTCCTCATTTAGAGGATGTAGAAAAGACCCCTTCTAACCATCATGCTTATCCTCCTTACTGGTGTGCTGCCACAGCTCTCAATCCATGCATCTCTTTTTAGCTGTTTGCTATGGGGCATTGCTAAGAATTCCATACTATAGTATGGTGTTCTTATTTTAAATGCCATGTTTGGCTGACCAAAGGGGACACAATCACAGCCTGTTTCTGAAGAAACGGTAATCCCAGTGGCCATGAAATACCTGCAAAGACAGCCAACCCTCTAGCCTAGGGCGTTCAGAAGAGTGCTTTCATAGGCCTGGAGATCTTTTGCTCTTCTGCAGGCTGGTAGTTGTACAGACTGTTTTCTCTTTTGCGTTACCACAATACAAGTAATAAATTCTGCCTCTGCTGGCATAACTGCTACTCTGATGTTATATTCTTCTATTATTAAGCTATCATAGATGTTCTGAGATGGTCTTAGTAGCTTCTTGTACCACTTAAATAAGAATCTTTATTTTCATTTACAGTTGCATTCCATGTAATAAGTTTTAGACTCATGAGTAGTCTATTTGAATTCATTAGTTTGCTTTAAGTTGAAATCATACATTCAGAAGTAAATGGCTAAGCCCATTATTTTACTGTCATGTTAGCTCAGACACCAACGTCTTTCTGGGTATTACTTTCACTTGATGATCCAAATTTTCTAACTAGCCATAAAATAACCCCCAAACCACAAAAAACAAACAAAAGCCCAAAACCAAACTATTAAGGATTTCATATTACTTTTAAATGTGAGTAGGAGTCCATGTGGCTCAGTAGAGTTGAGCACTGGATCTGTGGGGATGGGAGGCAGTGGGTGTTTCTGCAAGTGTCTTTGTTATTAGTGTGTAATTTGGAGAAGAAAAACAAAAAGTATATTTATTTTAAGTTTGACAATTATTGATAGTTTCCTAATTTAAACACAGAGCTGATCTTTTTTCATTACCATGTTACCATTTTTTGTATTTTTAGTATAGTTTTGCCTTCCAATTTTGACAGCATGTTTTCGGGTTCAAGAAGAGCAGAAGTTTGTTATCAATAAGCTGGCTAAAAGGCGTGGACAGACATTTCAGCTCTGCTCTGACTTTGGCCTGTAGAGCTTTCTACCTGTTGTCTACACGTTCAATAAACTCCCACCTTAGTGTTTGTCTTTTATTGCTGTTTGGCCAGAGGTGTGGTTTTTATAGTGCGGATGCTGTAACAAAAGCAGATGTTTGAAAATATGTTGACAGCCATGGAATTGGTATTTTGAAATTCTTCAGTAATCATTCACCCCAGGCCAAAAAAAGATGTTGGTTTCTTTGGTTGTAACAATGCTACTGAGTTAGAACTTTAAACAAAATTCCTAATAATATTCCTAAAGCTATTATTCTTTGGGATTATTGGAAAAATGATGGAAAAATTGTTTGTTGGTATGGCTGTGTTTAATCTCTGCAAGTTATTAGTTTAATCTATGATTCTATTATTCTAATCTGTTTCTATCAAACTAGTTTCATTTTAATGCTAATTAATATTTATTTTTCATAGAGCTTGATTTTCTATTAGATTTTTTTTTTTAAATCTACCTCTGTAATATTTTTAACCTTTCTTTGCAGTGTTTGCTAGTTCTGAGCCTGTGCCCGGATTCCAGGGAGACACCCTGCAGTTAGCTTTCATCGACCTCAGACAAGTAAGACACTAGTTTTTGTTTTTTATCCTGTTAATTTCCCCTTTTGACCAATGCTGAAGTTATTAAATTCAAGAACCTTTCATGTTTTTGCATTCCTGTGTAATTAGTTTTGAAAAGCGGTTATTTGAAGTGTTATTAGTGGCACTATTCCTTGTAATTTAGCACAGAACTCTTTCTCCAGTGTGTTGTTAGGGGGCACTGTGCTACTGGTGGTACTGTTACATGGATATAAGATTGAATTTTGGCGTTGACAATTTTGTAAATATCCTGTGAGGCCTTTTTTGCATGAGTGTACATGTTACCCTGGTGTGTGCTGGCCTGATTCCACTCTGAACAATTTCTCCTGTCTACAAAACTACTCCCTGGAGAGCAAAATCAGGCATGTTATTATTTAGCGTTTCCTTTCCTTAATTTGTTACATAGAATTCTTCTAAACTATTAGAAAACAGCTTTATTCCAGCTGGCTGATCTTTATATCAAATTTAATTTTAAATGCCTTAATACTGGAAGCACTTTTCCACAGTTCTTACCAAAAGGAAGGTTTTTCCAGACTAAAATCTTAATTTCACATAGTTATTTCTATTCCCTGCTTTTTAAATTCTGCCACTATATCCACCCATAAAAATTCATTTTCAAAACTTTTCATATTTGAAATAAACTTCTGGAAAGGATTTATTATCTCAAAAAGTTGCAAGTATAAGTGTCATTTAAATAGTGAAATGAATCATTAACTGCACATGGAGGGTCTTTAGCTTTCTGCAGATGCTAGTGATATTTTTCAGCACCTTTATGAGCCTGTCAAAGTCATCAGAAGAGAAATGTAGAAATAATTCCATATCAAATTATCTATATAATAAGAATATTTTAATAACTTGGTAAGTTTTTCACAGCAAGATTATGAAAAGGCATTTCAGAAGGGAAAATTCCTGAAGCAAAAGTATTCCAGTTTCTCCTAATAGTCAGATAGGACTTCATTAAAATGTCTTTTTAAATGAAAAAGTTAAAAGATAGAGTTGTCTGCTATATTCTCACAGTAATATAATGATGAACAGTATCTACAATGGGATAAGCGTGGACTATGTGAGAAGGATATAGGATTGTGGCCATAGGATTTGTTCTTATGATGCTTGTTTATTCCAAAATTCAGTATGTAAAGATGTACTCTGCCAGACTTCAAATATGACAAGTCTTGCCTTGACTAGCAGCCTTCCTCTTTTGGATTCTTTTTTATTGTTCTTTTATTATCAATGTTAGAAATGACTAAACACTTTCCAATTTCTACTAAGTCAGTTTAGTTGAAGGGAAAGATATTTTTTTGAGAGATTTTGGCACCATTTCTGTCATCCACGTAAGTGGTATAAATCCTTGCACAGCCTATGTTTGTTTCAAGGAAAAATGTGGTTTCCAGCTCTGCAGGAGGTCAGGGTGTGTATATACTTGCTACAGGAAATAAATAAGATTTTTTTTTGTTTTAGTGTTTTAGCACCACTATCAAGCATATCACATAAATAGATTATGTTGCTTATGATTGCTTTCAGTTTATTTTAGCAACATATATTTAGGATTTTCTTGATGCAAGTAATGCTTTCTAGAGGATGCTCTGTATGCTGTGGGAATCTAATCAATTTCAGATACTTCATAAACAGCAGAAGTCTGGGCAACTGTCTTTACTGAGTTGCAATTGGAGCTTGTAGATATAGAATAATTCTAGTATATTTGTTTTGGTTTTTACTGTATTTTTGCGTGCCTCACCAAGAGGTATTGCAAGCACACATTAAAAACATTTACAATTTAGTAAGGATTTGCAGTGTTTTCCCTCTCTTCCTTATTTGTGATCCATTTCTATCTTAATAGGGTGGATGACAGTTCTTTTCAAGAATACTTAGAAAGGCAACAGAGCCTTTTTCAGAAAGTTCTTATAAAAGGTCATGCTTCTGTTTTTTAGTTTGAATTTGATACTTCTTCATGAATTGCAGGATATGAAAGATAAGGAAGTAGGTCCAGTGGTCAGGTTTTACCTGCCCACCCGGACTGTGCCCTGAGGTCAAACTCCTGATATTGGCTGTTTGGTACAGAGGAGCTGATGACAGGTAGGGGCTGATACAAGGGGGAAAGCTTGAACCGTATCAAAGCTAAAAGGCAGGAGATTTGGGACTCAGTGAGAGACTGTAGCTAAAAGATGGATCAGCAGGATTGCCCTCTTCTTAAAAAGCGGCTGACCTGCAAGGGAAAAGACTTTATCGTCCTGCCAATCACATGGTTGCTAATGGAAGCCAGTTATCTCAACAACAGCTTACTCTCTGTTGTACTAGGGCAATGTGTAAGATTAATGAGGATTGGGTAGTAGAATATTGTAGCACATTTTACTAAAGAAGTAAAATCACTTACAAGGAGCCAGCTTGGAAAACAGAGAGGGAAGAGCTATACTTGGATGATTACCATGGGGGTAAGAGCAGCTTTGAAAAGTATTGCCATAGGTATTTTCATCCTAACAGTTCCTGATCCTGTCTTTCTCTGAAGATGATGTATGGACAGTATGCTGTCCCCAGCAAGCCCACTTCTTTCCTTCTTCCTTCTGCTGACATAGAAGAGCAAACAGAAAGAGAAACAGTTGACATGAGAAAGAGTTGCTTCTAAAAAGAGAACAGTAGTTAGTAGTAGGAAGTTTTGAGGCCAGGAATCATGAAGGGGCAGGCACTTACCAATGTCCCCTCTAACAAGCCACCTTTTTCTCCGTATACTGTCCCCTCTTAAGCTCTGGTTATACTTAACATGCTCCTTAAAGATCTTAGTAATCTCTAGAAACCCTAGCCAATAAAGATTTTTGTGCTATTCACATAACCATAGTATCTCAGCATATTACAGAGGTGGCTTGGTGTGGTTGGCCAACCACACATAGTGTATACTGATAGAGAATCACATGGCCCTGATCATCTAGAAACATGCAGCTCCAAATAATTTAGGATTATTTTCTTTGCAGCGAGTAGCTGTAAAGAAAATTGGAATAGGTTCATGGTTCTGTACAGCGGCAGTAATTGTGTCATGCCTCATGCCACTTGTCTTAGTGTGTGATCTGAGGTTATACCTACGTGTGCCCTTTCACCCCACTCAAAGTAACTGAGGGGCAGGCCACCTCAGCAAGGTGATTATCAAAGTGGCATATGCTGCTCTAAAGAGACTGGTCTCTGCCATCTTGTGCAGATGATCCAGCTCTCCTGCAACTTGCATCACTCTCTGAAGATAATTTGCTACTGCCTATATAAGGAGCCTGGGTAAATCGTGCAGTGGCCCAAAGCGAGGTGGAGTAAACTTTGAGGATTTTTCTCCCAATTCAGATCCTAGATTAACTGTAATTAACCTTCAAAAGTAAACTGATCTTAGTTTGTCCTACCAAAATTAGTCTCTGAGGAAGCTCAGCCTACAACATGAATTAGTTTTGTCCTGGTTATGATCTGTGCTTTACCGCCTAAACAATAGGGTTACAGTTCTGGAATGTGAGGCAGTTTCTTGAATACGCTGGACACTTAAACCAAGTGGATGGTAACAAATGCCTTTTCTTGAAATGAAATAGTTGTCTGCAGAGTTATAACCTAAGCTGCAAATGTAGCTGGGCCTTTTTTCACTTTCGACTTAAATTTGTTCTAATGTTTCTCTCTGCCATGAGCACTACTTCATTTTCAAACAGGTCATCTTCCTTTACTGTCTGATCTCAGCTAGCTTGATGATTGTGGAATTTCCTTATTTTACCAGGGGTGAGGAGAACTGTGTTTCATCTGTGGGTTTTTGCACTTAAGTACATGTTGTTAATATCCTCCAGTTGCTGTCAGTGCTGGTCCAGCAACAGGCACAACTGTCTCAATTGAGCATAATCATATGCTGTTGGTAACCCCAGAGTTAAGCAACCACCCACGTTGTAACACAGAGCTTACAGGCTGATAATAGTGTGCCGCAGTTCGGGAGACCAAGGGCTGTGAATGACAAGGTCCCTAAATTCTGAGTAGGTATGGAAGAAAATTCTTGAGGATTTCAGTGGTTTCTGTTAACGTTTTGCTAACATTAGGGATAAATTAGATGTAAAGTCATAATGTGATCAATGTGATTAATACACAGAATAATATACCATGGAAACATTAGATTTTTGTCAGACTTTTGCTTATGATATGTGTAGATAAGCATGTAGATAAGCACTTCTATGAGCTCAAGTTACTGGTAATACACAGTATTTATTCCTTCCAAATATTGATACCTGATATTTAAGAGTATAATATATTTTCTTCTGAATTCAAAGCATAATGGAGATTACACCGGTAGTTTCTTAGAGTGCTTGTCCATTTACTTTGTAATACAGTTTTCTGGTGTATTGTTGGTAAGAATTATTGCTAACCTTCTGAACTCTAGTGCTGCATACAACGGATGTCAATTTACTTGAAGGAGAAAATTCTTACTAGTACTTAATATAGTCCTCCTCTTTCTTTTTTGCTTCTCTTTCATCACTGAGAGTTGATACTGTCCTGATAAACTCCGAAGTAACTCATTGTAGCTAGGAACTGCGTAACAGATCACTGAACTTCAATCCCAGCCAATGGGATTGTCTGCCACTAAAGGCAGGCTGACAGCTCAGTCTTCCCCACTGTTTTGTTTGTAGTGTTTAATTTGAATTCATTTCCTGTGGTAATAACTGCATTTCAGCTCTGGCTTGTCTCTGATTCCCCCAACATGCAACATGTTGAAGCTCTCACCACCTGTGTTCCCTGTGGAGAATGCTCTTGAGCCCTTTAGCAGACCTGAGAGAATAAGTTGCAGGCTGTTGCCAAACCTATCCACCATTACTCTTGGAGGTGTAAGGCTCTAAAGGTGTGTTGTGGCTTCCTTCACAGGCTGCCAGCCCACACAGTGCCTGGGATTTGAAATTAGTAAGGTACACCCACCCCTGGCCTCTACTGCAGAGAAGAGTCTTAGACTGAAAAAACATGAGGATTTTCCAAGATGAAAAAATCTCTAACAGTTTGTTTAGGAGTAAGTCTTAAAAACTTCAGAGTTTCAAGATAAAAGAAAGCCTCTCTTTCATAAAGCAACAGTTTGAATTTTTAATTAGCAAGTAGTATAGAATATTTCATCTTTTGCTTCCTGAGGGAAATGGTTGTTGAGACTTTCATCTTCACAGAGGCTCTTTCACAATGCTTACTGATCCCTTTCCCCTCTCCATGCACTCCTCAGCTTCTCTGAACAAGCAGAGGGGCATGTTACATCTGTAACATGAAGCCCAGCCTCAGGGTGCTATGTAATGGGATTTGTGCTTCTATAGTTTGCACTGCAATGCTGCTTATTCAGCTAAAGAAAAGGAGCTCAGATTTCAGACAGCAGCAAAACAGGAGTTGCACCCCTCTGGATTTCAGAACATAGATCCTCACTTTGCTGGGGGAGGAAGGCAATGTCCTTCTTCAAGATGGTAATTTGAGTATGACTGCATGCTCAGTGTGTGTTATCTAGCTCTCAGGGAACACACCTCATAACAGTAGTTTCAGAGTATTATGTTCTTACAAGTAAATGAGAATTCTTCACACAAATGTGACAATTTGTTTCTAAGTGCTTATATTCCCCAATGGAATCTCTTACTTTGGATTTCTCCTTTTCAACTAGATCCTGTGAAGCCCGTAGGTTATCTTACTAGGTGCAGATCACAAGTTGTTTGTATGGATATTTGTGAGGAAGATCTCAGTCAGTGCTCCGTACACAGAAACAAGCCAGCTCATTACTGGGATGGGATTTATACCTGCCAGCTGGTAAGAATTAGGAAGCTTTGGAAACAAATGCACAGAAATTATCAGTGGGGGGTCAAAAATAAGCATGGCTTTGGATACACTATCTTAATAAGGATTTGCAGAATCAAAGCAAGATGGCAAGTCAATCATTTCCTGGCAGTAGGTATTCCTACCCTGTTTCTGCCAGGAGCTAAGAGCACACCTGCCAGGTATTACGTATATGTGTGTTCTCTGGGACATTGAATCATTCATCAAATTCAGTGTAAAATATTGTATCCAGTTCAACATCTGAATGTCCCTTTTTCAGGAGAGAAGTGTAAATAACATGCTGATAGCATACTACGTTTTTCCTCTAGATATTCACTTACTGACAATAAGGGAGCATACCTGAGAACAGGTTTGAAGAACTCGGTCTACAAATGCTGTTACTTCCCTTCAGTAGCCCTATCAATACCTTACATAACTGAAACTATATACATAAAGCCATTTAACTACAAGATACACTACTCCGTCTATGGCAATAAACTGTACCAATTTCTTCAGAGGAAAGTATAGTAGATTGTGAACAAAAGACTCTGTGGTGAAAGGTATAATGCTTAAACTGCATGTCATCTAACTGGCAGTAAGGAATGCTATAGGTACCTAAACCATGGAAGTTATCAAAAATAAGAAAATAATTTTCTTCTTGTTTTTTTCAGCTAGTTCATTTAAGGGATAAAATTCCCTTGGTAATCCACTTACTGAACCAGGTATATGCAAGAATTAGATGAGCTGACAAGAAATCTACACTGAGTATTTAGGAAATTACAGAACTCGGGAAACACTGGCTCAGTTTGTCTTAGAGACCTGCAGATAACAGCCTTTGCATAAGAACATTAGCCTTAGTTGAACAAGAGGGTTTTTTTGTGGTTGTTAGGTGAATTTATAATTTTTTGAACTGATGGGGAAATGGTATTTATTGATCTCATTTGTCATGTGCAGGTGAACCATTTGACTTCTTAAGAGCGGTGCAGGGGAATTCTAGCTACTAAATGCTACAATCATAGAAATTACTAAAAGTTTCACTGGAGAGGTTGATCAAAGCAGGTACTGCAAAAAACAAAAAAAACCCCAAAAAACCAAACCCAAACCCAAAAATAAAAGTAAGCAAAATTTACTTTTAAGACTATTTAGATGAACGCATCTGAGTCCCTATCTGAATACTACCAACTGTAACATTTAATCAGCTTTCAGCTCTTCTTAGTCATCAGTACTTTCACAAGACAAGTTTAGAAATACTTAATCAATTATTCAAAACCTGTTGACCTATTGTTACAATGGAAACTTCGTATCTCCAGAAAGCCTTCCTGTTCAAGAAAGCTCATCCGATAGTTACAGAGGAAATTCCTGCAAGATCATGACCTAAATGGCACTAAAATTGTATCCTTGGTAGCTGAAGTGCCTATCCCGATTATACCCTGTCCATAATGCCAGAACCCAAAGGTTTTAGTTTTCTTGGGCTAGACACTAGATTTCTTCAGTAATTGGCATGCTATGTGTCCGGGAGACTATATATGGAGCAATCGTTTCCAAGGATTTTATGAGAGAAGGCACTAAATAAGCCTTATCTGGTGAAGGTTTTATTCTTTTGCTGAAGGACCTGTTGGTAGAAAAATTTCAGAAGGTTCACTTGCAGATAACTTCTCAATTAACAGATCTCTTGCTTGAATCAGAAAAAAATTGATCCATGTGCCTACTTTATTTGTAAACTTCTAATCATGATTTCTTTGGGTCACTGATATACATCCCATTCAGTGAAAGTTACTCAGTGGTATGAAATTTCTCTATAGTTTTCTTCTGCTAGCAGTTTTGCTCTCCATCTGATCCTCACCTTTATCTTTGTCATGTCAGAAATGATGTAAATGCAAGGAGGGAAGATTTGGGTGCCTGACTTTCCTGAAGTTTG
>NW_009913077.1:0-15085 GCF_000696875.1 Nestor notabilis | reverse complement strand
CAGCTGTTTGTCTCCCTGCTGACAGCCAGTTGCTGCAGGATCTCTACCATTTTGTCTGGGCCCTTCTGTAGCCCTGAGTTGATAGATGGAGTTCAGTTTTGGAGCCCCCACATCCACACAACCTCATCTGAATCCTGTCAGTGGTATGTGGTTCCTATTGAACAACACAAGAGAAGAAAATTATTGTTTTCCTTCAAGTTACTTGTTATTTGTATTCTCTTGACATCTAGGAGTCCTAGTCTCCCATCAGGGAGCCATGGGACTGGTAGCTGCATTAACATATTCAATAATTTCTGCCCCAAAATTGCTTACAT
Source organism: Nestor notabilis (assembly GCF_000696875.1). Classification (NCBI taxonomy): domain Eukaryota; kingdom Metazoa; phylum Chordata; class Aves; order Psittaciformes; family Psittacidae; genus Nestor; species Nestor notabilis. The sequence continues at coordinate 14,771 of NW_009913077.1, read as the reverse complement.
CCTCCAGCCTTAGCTAAGCTGGTAATATCACTGATACATAGTATGAATCAGGCGACACTTCTAACCCCTTAATCCTACATATTTGCCTTCAGTATTTTTTTAGTTGTATCAGTCAAAATATTTAGACTCCATTCTTTCCTTAAATTGTCAGTCAATCATAGACAGGAGGCAGAATATCCCATTTTTTATCTTTTGCTAGTTTCTTCTGTGAAAAAGGAAGAAAGTTAATCTATGTCTTCTTTGGAAGTCACTACAGAAGAATTTTAAAATCCAGTAAAACCAAAGGAATTATTTCAACAAGAAAACAGGAATTGTTCTGTGCTTCAGAACAATAACAACATAAAGAAGGAATTGTGTAGACATAGTATAGCAAGGACTTGAGTGAGTGAAATGTAGTTGATCAATTCATTTGGATCATAATGTCTTAGAAAAAAAGAACATGTCTTCGAAAGCGTTTGTACAATACGTACCATAATGTGACAGCTGGGTGTTTTAGCATTGCAGAAATACAAATAAAAACTATTGCTTCAGGTCAGTCAGTGAAATCTGGGAGATGAAACCTTTATGTTTTCTTTCTGTTAGTATCAGGATACTAAGAGCTGGCAAAAGAAATAATTGTATTTCATACTGTTACGTAAATTGTTTTCTGAATGAAGTGAACTAGTTGTACGATAAGCAGTATGACTGAACCAGCATGTTCTTAGGCACAGTTTTATATTATACTGGCTTATACCATGCTAATATATATGGGTGTGTCAGGTTTGGAGCAGTTTGTCATCTTACAAGTTGCACTGTTTAAAAGAATATTGAAATAACAAATGAAGTTTACATAGAAGATTCACATACAGTTTATGTTTTAGAACCTAAAGGAAAACTCTTGGAGAAGACTCCCTAGAGCAAAGGAGCAGTGCAACTTAGAAGACCCTTCAATCATAGAAAGAGTGGTGGTGGTAAAAGAAAGAATTAATAAGAATAGAAATGTAAAGAAAGGTTTAAAAAAAAAAGTAAAAAGATGAGTAGATGGAAAAAGTAGATTATGGGGAGAAAAGAAGAACTTAGAGATATGGGATGAAGGACAAATAAAGAAGAAAATGTCAGTTCCTATCTATAAATGTACTTCATTGCTCTTATTCTTCTGTTCCTACATTTATAATTTTCTATCAATTTTGCTAAGACCAGTTAAGAACACTCCTTTTTTAAACAGTAGAAATTTGAAGGGATGTTTTTACCCAAAGGGAAGAAAGGACACTTAATGCTGTGTGAAGTCCATGAAATGATTGGGTTGCCTTATTCCCAGGAGAGCACAGGCTTTCCTGGTTTCCATGGTGTGCCTCCAGGAAATCGTTCCAGGAGGACACACAATTAGCCCATATTCTTCTAAAGTGCACAGTGTAACATGATGCAGTTAAACCAGAAGACAGTTTTCATCTTTTGACCCTGTGTCAAACGTGTCAGTTGAGTAGCTTACCTGAGATCTGCAAGAGAACTTTGGCCATCAGGTATTTTCCCATAGAAAGGAATATGCAGTAGTAGACACACACACAAAAATGCAATTTTAAAACCTACTTTTTTAAAAGTAGCAGAAAAAGTGCTGAGCCAGCCTTTGTAAGTTGGACAACTTGGTGCATTCAGATTCTCCTTTCTTTTTGCCAGTCTAAAGTTTAAATAAAAATCTTTGCCCTTGCTTAGGAAGTATGAGAAGGACATTAAAACTGGCTCTTTCATTTTAAGTACTAACAAGATATTGACTCCTGTGGAAGGATAGATTTGATAATACCATTGAGATGCACTTCCAAATGTTAGCTTTGGGAATGGTAATACCTTCAGTGTAGTGTCTAAGTCTTGTGTCCGTAGACATAGAGGATAGTTTTAAAAGTTCACAGCAAAACAGAAAAATACTGAATAATTCCTAGACAGAAATACACAGGTAGCTGGTGGGACAAGGGGAACCTGTGTAACTGGTAGATTGGAAAGGCAGAAGCTGAAAACTCAAATGACAGTGTAAAACAGTCCCTGTAGCTTAATTAAATAAAACCAATAATGCGATTTAAACTTCTTTGAGTTAAAATTACTTTAATAAGGGTGTTAATTACTAGAGGATTAACACTGCTTACATGTGATAATAGATGTGGTCAGTCAATAAAGGGTGAGAATAATGTTCGTTTAAGAAGCAAAAGAATCTAGCACGGGATTACTCACCAGAAAGGGATAACATTTCAAAGTGGCAAGTAAAATCAGAGGAAGAGGTTTTCAAATTGCAAGAGGCATTAGAGGCTGAATTGTGCTATCATTACTCAGCAGAAGTTTGACATATATTGGGATCTGCTGGAGCTAGAACTTGAAGAGTAGTTATTACAAATGACATATTACATAGTTTGGAATTCTTCTGTTTTGCAGAACAACTGTAACAAATAATTTTTCAGATAAAACTTTTTCAGAAAATATTGTCACTTGAGAAGTGGGGAGAAAAGGCCTATTCTAAAGGAAAAAGATCAACTTCTGAGGAGAATAATTTCTTGAAGACGTTTCTTAGAAAAGACATAGAGGAGAAAGGGTTTTCCTTAATATGTCTGCAAACACAGCAGCAGGAGAAGAAAGATGTTTTGCAAAAAGCCAACAAAAAGCAAATTCTGAGTTATATGCGTTTCTTGTTAGTGCAACTTAATGAGCTCAAAACCCTCTGTTAAACCAAATTATCTAGACAAGAAAAACAAAAACAGACTTGGTTTTGGATTTTTTTGTGGGCTGAAGTATTTGATAAAACGTTTTTAGAGTCATTCGATAGAATAAATGTAGAAGTAAACGTTTTATAGTAGCTGAAGAAAAACGTGAATGTTGTCTGAGAAAGAATACGAAACTTTTGTCTGGTGATTTTGGCTTTGCTTTTAACTTGTCTGTATTTACATTCCTGAGCTACTGATTGTGGAATTCCTTGTCCAGTGGTTCCCAGGTCTAGTATAGCTTTCCCTAAGGGATGTAACTTCATCTGCTATGAGGGGTGGTTATGCAGCCATACACTGAATGCACTACTTTGGAAGAAATACTGTTTACAGTAAACTCACGATGAGCACATCTGTCTGTCTGTGCTTTATGGATTGCATTGGATTTTTGTTTCTGGAGGCAAACAAAATTGCACTGGCTTCTGGCCTATTACGTCTTTGATTTCAGAGGCTTTCCATGTATTCTAACTTGCCACCCAAGATCAGCTGAGATACTTTATTGAGCAGTTGCCATATTTGTATCTGCTTCCAGCGGAGGCTTTTCCCAGAGGTGCCTTGTACATAAAATGCTGAGGCCTTTGATGGCCACCTAAGAGAAGAATCTGGAGCACTGAGATGCTGATTTTTATATTTTAGATCTGCAGCTTTTTGAGAACCACTCAAATCATAAATCTAAACCAAACAAACCAGTCATAGATTAAAAAACAATTAGACTGTTGTGTTGAATCAAACTGTTTTCACCTACCTGTAGAACCCCAGGTTACCTCAGTGGAGATGATGTGTTTCATAGTGCACACTAGAGATCATGGACCTCTGTGGAAACCAAATGCTGCAGATTTGAGAGACACTTACAAATCTTACAGACCTGATATGTATCCTCCTGTTAGATTGGAAGCCTCAATCTCTGTAACAATGTAATTTCAGTATTTTTCTTAGATGTAGTTTCCTCAGGTGTTTGGTCTAAGTAAGAATATGACAAGAAATGACTGGAAAGCTAGAAGAAGGAATTATCCTGTTCTACCACTGAATTGCTAGTTCCCAGTGGCCAGGTTGGCAACTCCCTTGGTCAGCTCTGTAAGCTACAGCTTCACACAAAGAGCTGAAGTTTTTGCCTCCTCTGTGAGCACAAGGTTGGTGCTGTGGAGCTGTGCCATGTTTGCATATCTTCCTATAGGGATCAATTTAAATTTGTATTCCAGGGCCATATGTCTAAAACTCCTTCCTTCAATCCTAGAAGTAATCAGACTGAAATTTAAACTTGGAGTTGCAATTATGCTTGGGCAGACCACTACGGATATTTAATTCTAGGGTACAGCAGCCTGATTTTATAGATTAGATATGCATGTGTATAGGGACAGTTTCTAAGCCAGAGAAGGTGGCTAAAATCTAATTTTAACATTAGATTTTTAAAATTTTGAATGTATCTTTTTAGTGAAACACCTCAAATGGATTTTTACAGAAAGGATTGAGACAAATGATACAGTTCTAACCTCCAAGAAACTTATTTTAAGGTAATCTGACACATCAAGTGCTATTTATTGCCTTATTGCATAGATGAACAAACAGTTTAAAGCAAGCCTGTTATAACTCTCATGCAGTTGAAAGACCTGCTTATAAAGAATTTAAGTTCAAATAAACTAAACTGTAAAAATTGCCTCTTTCGTTAGTAATGGTTTGGGTAAATGTCGATGATTAAGGACTACTGGCAAAAGTGTTTATAAAAACAAAACAAAATAAAAACAGAAGCCAAATGAAAACGACAAATTTAACAATGCTATATTAAATGCTTCATAATCTTAACATCTGAAAACTGTATTTTCAAAGTCTTGTTCAGGTTAGTCAGATGCCCTGTTTTGGGGGCCTGCACTTGTCACCCTGCATGCTGTTTGAGCATGTACGCCTGTGCACCAGAAACTCAAAACCAGAAAAAAAAAGTGAATGACATAGCCATTGCATAATACACAATTTTTTAATCCACACAAGTTTTACCACTGACATAGTTTTATGCTTTGTCTAAAGGGACTTTGTGTACAGGCTAACGGGCTTGACAGGAGCAATTTGGCCCGAGCCCATGCCCTCTGGAGCCTGACTGTCTGCCAGGCTCCAGCTTTTCAAACTCTTCCCTGTTCCTAGACTCAAAGGACAGTTCTTTTGCTACTAGTCCAGCTTATTCTTTAATGATGAAGAGCAACACACTTCATAATAAACATTTGCACTGTAATTAAACAAATCTTCTTTGAAGAGGTAATACTTGTTGCTATATTGTGTATTGCACAGGGTCTAGCTATTTACATTTTCTTCAGTGACTATTTTTCAGTGGCTTTCTTAGATGTTACATCTTGGGCTGCTTAGATTTTTAATAGTATTTGTAAAAATCGTATATTGGGAGTGGTTTTCTGGTTATGGTAACAGCAACAAGCTTGTTCATGTGACTTCAACAGCAAGCGTTATAGTTTGTAGGCAGGCCTAAGTTTATTTGAAGTGCCAAAGAATAATAATAAAAAATGGATTTGGGCTTGCTCAATAATATAACAAGACCAGGCATCTCTCAGAGTTTACCTCAAGGTCCAGATTTTAGGAAAGAATTCTGCCCTTTGGAAGAATTTAGGTTATAAAGAATTTATTTGAATAAATAACTTCTGTTTTTTCTTAACATAACAACAATTCCCAGTGGTTCAGCTGTCATAACCTTTGAGTTTATACATTGTACTTTTATGAATGTGTTAGAGATTGTATCCCAGTGTTCAAGATAGTGACAGATATGGTCAAATACCAGATATAAATTTGAAACAGATGGAAGCATCGATATATAAAACTGTTTCATTCCTGTGAACATGTAAATGTCCCCAATTTAGGCACGATTTCTAAATGCATATGCTTAAAGAAAAAAAAAACCAAAAAGCAGCATGTTTTAATGTAGTGGCTTAAAAACTGAAAGACACTGCCTTTCTAACACAAACTATCCTTCCTTTGAAAATCCAGGGCTCAGTTTTCAAAGCATTGCCTAGGAATTTAGCCTGCGACCCCCATTGACACTAATGGGAATTGCATAGCTAAGTCCCCATAACATCACTTTGAAAATGCATTTGTTATACCAATCCAGAAAAAGGGTAGCATAAACTATAGGGAGACATTCACAGATCAAGAGATCAATTTACACTTTGAAATACCAGACCAATGTGTGTTATTCCAGTTATGTGATCAGTAGGGGGGATTTTAAAATTCACCACATTCACAAAATAAATCACCAGGAGTAAATAAAACAAAATATTTTGGCAAGTGGCAGGCAGACTTGCTAACCAGCCTAACAAGATATTTGTCAGCAGTAACAAACACCTACTGATTAAGTGATAATTGCATTTGGTTGGTACGGTGTTATTCTACAGTCAGAACAAATGAATTTTTTTTTTTCCCTTGTAAGTTGGACTTACATATCTATATTTTAAATACTGCTGTTCCTTTGGGACCAGTAAATGTTTAGAGTGAACAAGACTTGTCTTTGTCCAGTTCTGATTCTGGTCCTTCACGTTTTAGTTCTAATCTAGTAAGTGCTTTCATGGTGTGCATGCTTTAATAAATAGGGAGATAACCTAATGCTTGGTGAACTCATGGGGGTGTTACCTTCACGTTTATGCGGGGGGGAGAGGGTGTTAATTCGTTGGAAGTAAGTGTATACCTGTGCAATGTATATTCATGTGTTCTTGTGCATGAAGCATAAGCAGAGACTAAAAAGAAAGTGGGTAAAAAGAAAGTGTCATTGTGTAGCTGTGTTACTGCAGTGCCTACGAGTCCCAGTTGTGGACCATGGTCCCATTATGTTGGGCAGAGTATAAACAAGTGTTTTAACTAAATTTCACAAACTGACGAAATTATAGCTCCACTGAAAGGTTAACATTAGGTCAGAAATCATGAAACAACAATGATTCTGGTTGACAGTCTCCTCTCCGGTCACCAAACCCATTTGTTCTTCTGAATATAAGATGTGCTGCATAGGTACAGTGTGTGCTCCTTGGGGTGGGAAATGTTGAAGAGTGGAAGATTTGTGAGTGGCTTCTGTAAGTGTTGAACACACTGTGTTTAACATTGAAAAGTCCCTTCCATCTTTGGAGATTTTTTGCTCAAAAACACCAATAAAAATGGCAATAATTGAAATATTAATATATTTGCTATTCTTTATCTTAATTACTTAACTGATACATAGCTAACAGCAGTCACAGGGCCTTTTTTCTAGGTGAAAAGCCACATATCCTCAAGGGAAAAAATGAAATGTTACTTCTGTACTCTTTCCTAAGAAAAGATTGGGTGTAGCTTGCAGCTGTATATGCTTGGCACTGTTCATTTCCCAGAAGAGTTCACCAGTATTCTAAGCTTTGGGATTTTTTTAATTAAAGAGGTCAAAATCCATTATATCAAAATTTCAAAGAATTTACCAATTAGCTGTAGTCTGCAATGCCCAGCAGGTGGCTTTTATACTATTAAAGGGAGATTGTTTCCATCTCTGATCAAAGCAAAAGTAAAAGAAATGAAAATATAGAATATTTTGGTGTACACAGTGCAAACCACATGCTGTGTAAATTATAGGTGAAAACTACGTGAGAGACTGTTCTGTCAAACCACTTCAATAAAAAATTGTATGTATTTTTGCACTGTTCCTCATGAGGATTTTAATGGTAATGTCTAAATCTGTTTAGATTACTGATTAGCTGAGAAGATTAGACAGCTTGCTATTCCCTAAAATGAAGAATTTTAGCATTTTCTTATTTAAAAGCAAAAGTAAAAATGCACAATTAAGTAGATTAATGAATTTACTAGAAGTGAAATTAGAAAGAGCTGAGCGTGCTGGAATGTTGCAAGATGGAAAGAAGTTCCAATTTGCACTTTTCAATGAATCTAAACTTCCCCGATTTTTGCCTACTTAAAAGAATGTTTGTGACCTTTTGACCCTTTTGTTATCCCTTACTCAGAAAGGCCTTTATTCTGTAAGGCTTAGGTATAAAAAATAAAAAGAGCGTTAATGGCATAACAGTCCTTTCTGATCACCCTGTGTAAGATGTTTATGCAAAGTGTCAATAGAAGCAATTGGCCTAACAGTGTGACAACCTGCTTTGCTTGGAAATGGGCTAATCTCCTGTTTGGGTTATCCAGAGGTCAGGTAAGGATTTCTTTTTTTGCACTCCCCGTAGTGCGTGGGTACATAACCTGCAAACACTACAGGGCAGAAAGCAGAAGGAACTGAGCACAAGAATGCCTCAAAACCTTTTTCTTGTTTTGGTTTTGGTTTTTTGGTGTTTTTTTTTTTCTTTTTTTAATCTTGCCCTTTTTGCTTTTCCCGATTTTTTTTTTTTTTCTCTGCTTTATTTTATTTTTTCGCCTTCTGGTCCCATCCCAGAGATTCTACTTGAGCATATAACACATAAGAGTGACAGGAACTCTACTAATTTCGTTATCTGCCGCTTCACTTTGATGGTTGCTTGTTGTTTTGTTTTGTTCTTTCCGAACAGGCATCATCCCACTCTTTTTTGAAGTTCACGTAGAAACCTACTTTAAATCTCAGTTTCTGAGGTCTGCCCCTGTTGCCCTATCACAGCAGGCTGGAACTCCATAAGCGCTCAGGCAAGCATAGCGGACCAGGCAATGGGCCTTGGCGGGCTGCATGCTGTGAACTCCTGCCTCACTGAATCGGCTTCTGTGTGTTTTTATAACTGTCTTTTTTTTTTTTTTCCCCCCTGTTAATTATGCCTCAAGGCTGTGGAAAGACAGCGTTTATCTGTTTCAACAGACTAAGCAGCAAGTGTTCTGACATGTATATCAGGCAAATTGTACCTGACAAAAGGTAATTACACATGCAATCAAGTCCAGAAGTAACTGGGTGATTAGGGGTTAATAAGCTGTTCAGCATCAGAAATATTCAGCTTGTGAGTAAGGAGAGTGGGCCAGGACATAACCGACAGTGATACATTAAAAGAGTTACCTTTCTTTTGATGGAATATTTAACTTTGCAGAAAAGTAAGCAGGATATCAAGTGTACAACTCCTGGTTTTTATCTCCAGCTCCTGAATCACTGGTGCCTATTGTCCAACAAAAAGCTATTTGCTGACACTCTTGCTACTTCAGAAGAGGTAACGGCACCATTCCAACTTGCACTAAGCTACCTTGATAATTTACAATTAGGATTTTTGTAGTATAACCAACACAATTGGTATTGTCTAATGGACACTGCCCCCATTTCCATCTGCAAAGCCCTCATCTCCTCCTTCTGTCTCTGCTGCTGTTGACTCTGTGCATAGCTAATTCCCAAAGTTGTGTTCTCTTCCAAGATTATTCCTGACAGTTGGCCAAAAGTAGAAAGGAAGAGTCATCTATATGATATTTGAGGATGTGACAAGAGGCTGGAACAGTATTGAAAGGGCCGGATGGTCTATTCCAGCAGTTCCCAGTGCACAAAATTCTCACATAATTACAAGATAGCCTAAATACATCCAGACTACGGCTGAGCTGCTCAGGACTTTAGGTAATATAAAACAAAGCTTTACTGAGCAATGATTACCAGTAATTTCTATCCAACCATGGCTATAACATCTATATATTGGGAAAAAGCAAGAATACTGATGTTGAAGAACAAGTGTCCTATTTGAAACTAGAATTTGGTCCCTAAAATCTTAAGAATTTTTTACTCCCTGTAGCATCAATATTGTAATGTTTTGTGTTATCCAAAGCTGTTAGCTATCAAGGTCTTAAAGTAGGACCTTTTAACCAAATAATGGAGTAGTGTATTTTATAATAAAATTATTGTATTTAAATTTAAAGTCTCCTAATCAAAAATAGTGATTATCTGCATAATGTAAGAGATTACTACAGCCTTTTATGTAAATATATATAAATTTTTTTTGTCCCCAAGTGGTGTTTATTTCTAGTAGAAAGAGCTAATGTTAGACATAAAGGCATTTAAAAAATGCATGGACATGAACAAAAAGTTAGAAAATCAAAGTATTGTAGGGCATCATTCAAAATACAAGAACAGAACAGCAACTAGTAACTTGTTATCTATAATTTTATAAGTATGTCTGTGACTAATAATGTGGTGGTTTGAAAAGACAACGGTGTTTCATATACAGTAAAAGGAATCTGAAGTGCTCTAATCAGCATCACTGATGGTTCCAAGCTGTTGGGTAAAAGTTCCCTTTCTATCACACCTTTAGAAGAGGCAAATCCTTTAAATAAGGCAGAAGTGTCTATCTTATCTATCCTGTAAAGTAAGTGGGCAGTCTATTGGACTCTCTATCTGGTATACTAGAAAGAATAAAACATTCCTTTTTTGGTGGCTTTTTGTTTTGGGATTTTTTTGGTAATGACTCATACAGGTACACACACTTCTCTGCAAATTATTCCTGGTCAGAAGGGTTACTCTTGCTCCTAGGGAAGCATTTTATGCTTCATTATAGAATTCTCAGGTATAGCATTGCCTGTCTTTGCTTATTCTTATTTTTCACGGTTGTTATGGGATAAAGAGAATACAACAGTGCCATTGTTCTTGCACTACTTTATTAGGTGCTTCACAGTATTTTAGCTGCGTGATAAGCCGGTTCTGACAGAGCACCCTCGGGTGGCTCCTTAGGTGGGGCTGAGCATCTGACTAACATAGTCTGCACTGCCTCCAGACTCTGAGAGTAGAGGGATAGATTGCCTTTCTGGCCGGTTTGAAATATTTCCCATACATGTTAACTTTGGAAAGATGCATGTGCAAAAGAAACATTCTTCTTATTGTAATTTCGATGCAAACAATGCACATTCTGACCTTGAAGAATTCGCAACCAGCAGCTCCAGCACGATGGGCTACACTGTGGATTTTGACAGATTTTTCAGGCAGCAAAATATTGCCAGGACCTACTCTGTGCATGTATTTTTCTTGCATGTTAGTGTGGACCATTCCTTGCTAGACAATGCATCTCATTCTCAGTTACTGTCTTGGTCATAGCAACAGTTTTAGTGGATACAGTATCAGTAGAGAAATGTTCCTTTAATTTGGTCTTTCATAAGTTGATTTTAGTTGCCACAACACAAACTGCTGTCACTGAACCAGCAAATTCTCCTGTACTTCATGCTTCACAGCTGAGAAGCCGTGGGGCAAGCTCACCTGAACTTAAATCCCCTAAATGTTTTTTGTTTGGGTTTTTTTATTTGTAGCTGATACTTTTTTTGGCAAAATTAATGCTTTTATGACTAGACTTGCCCGTGATACAATTTCTCTTTTTCCACGTTAGTAGTAGTCATAGTATTTAAAACTGCAGAGATTTACAACCTTCTTTTATTTCAGTGGAACTTAACATATCCCACGTATTACATTGCAGTAGTATGAGTCACCTCAGCATGTCAAGCCAAATCCACAAAGTATTTTCTTTATATCTTCACCCTGAGTACCATGTAACATTACCCTCTCCTTGTGGTTTTGCACACACCTAGTCCCTGTCACATTATGAGATCATTTTAATATGCATCTATTGTGAATTAAAATACAGCAAAAATGTAGGGACAACATTGATTTGTTTTGTTTTCCCCTCTATTGAACAGTTGGCCAAGTTTTCATTATGAAGTTCATATAGCTATCTGTTTCCATTAATTAAAACCCCAGGCTTTTCACTTCTTTGTGTTCTTCTCTTTTTTCAATAATCTTTATGGATAAATTTCAAGATAACTTTATCCTTTACTAAACTAAAAATCATTTACCAAATGATTAGGTAGGCCAGTGCTTCATTATCAGCTTTGTCTTTCCAACAGTATGTTCAAATCACATGAAGTAGCCCAGATAGTTTTCTGCATCTTTGAATGGATGGTCTCTATTCCTGATCATATGCCTGTGGCCAGGACACTTTAATAGAGTTCTTCTTATGTGAGGAAGAGAAATTCAAGTGTTTCATTTCAATAAGGCACACCTGTTTGCAGCAAAAAGTAGTGTAAATCAGAAAGAAACAGTAGCAGCAGTTGAAGTAGACTGCAGATTGATACCCCTGCAGGATAGCTGCAAGAGTGAAGGTGAATTTGGGATTGTGCTTAAAGGAAGCTTCGTGTGGGTAAATGGAGGTAATTTCCCATACATGTGTGATGGTCCTTGGACCAGTAGCTCATTTCTGCCAGACTGTCCTTGCTGCTGCTGACTTCTTGCCAGCCTGCTCCCCTCGCAAAGTGCCTGCATTGACTGTACGTCTGCCAAGTGCCAAGCCAGATGCAGGTGATATGAATGGTCAGGACACAGATCCGAAGAGCTGCACACCAGGCAGCTCTTGCCCACCCACAGCATGCAGTACATGCTGTCAAAGCCCATTACGTGCAGCGATATGCCACAGTGCAGAACTGCAGCTGTGAGGAGGACAAAACACAGAATGTGTAATTGTGCACAGCAGCAGTCCAGTCTCCAGCAGTGTCTGCAGCTCCCTGTCCCATTTACTGCAGCAGCAGGGCATGTTTGTCACACTGCAGTCCCTGAACATCTGCACAGAAGGAGGGAAGGGAGCTATAATTGAGTGGCATGTGTGTCATTTGATTGCATGTCTCTTGTCGTTCATTTTACTTGCCACATGTCATGACAGCTGCTTTAACTTAAGAGATTTATTAGCATAAGGCTGGTTGTGTGCAGCAAGGAAGAGGCTCTGTGTACATTCTGCTTGCCAATAATATCTCCCACGGTATCCACTCTTCAGAGTCAGGTTTGTCTTGGAATGCATAGAATATGCTTCATGTTCTCTTGGGACATTGTTTTACCTCATATGTTGAAGAGCAACAGAGTCTATGGTCTTGTTTAGAGCCCTACATAACTACCTGTGCTTGGTCAGGTGACAAATGAGGTGTAATATTCCACCCCAGCCATTACTATCATTGAGATGTCCCAGAGCCATGATACAATCAGATGGCTGATTCAAGCACTGAAAGTATGGTATGAAAATTGCTCATGATATTAGCAGGGAAGTTCCTTTAAACTTGTCAGCACTGTAATTGTATCAGTCATCAATGGCTTGGGGCTGTACGTTGTTAACAAGGTACAGAGCTTTGGGGGGTTGTTTAGGATTTACCCAGAATCCTCAATTTCAGTATTACAATAGGAATAAGAAATTAAATCTTTTGCTTTTGGTTTGCTGAGGACAACTGCTGCAGGAGCATTAGCACGATCCTTTCTTAAGGGCTATCTTCACACAGAGCCCATGGCAAGTGGCATTGTAATTAGTAGTAATTTATGAATACATTCTATTTGCTTCTCTGTAAGAGAGAGGGAGTATGCAGTTTCCAGATTATATAGTTGGGGTTCAGCTTTGTGTTGTGTATTTGCCTGGCCTATCTTCCCACTCTCTTGATCACGCTTTTGAATATATCATACAGCCTCTATGAGGACTGGGCACTACCCGCTGTTGTAACACAGGTGATAAGAAGTGATAGTAACATGCAGTAGCAATTGAGGCTGTGGGTTTCACAGATACCACTAATTCCTGAGTTATCAGAGCCTTCTCAAGTCTGTTTGCTTAGTGACTAAATGCATGGAGTCTTCAGCCCAGTAGGAGAATTGATGGTGCCCATCCTGAGAAAAAGCTTTCTGAGAAAGAGACATTTGCATTTGACCTTGATGGCTATCGTGGCTATGTAGTCAGTAGGAAATGAAATAGCCTCCTTGCTTTTTGTACTCCTTTTGCCCATACAAGATAGTTAAATGTAAAATCTAGATGTCACTGAGGTTTGTAATGGTTCATGGAGGACTTTGGAATGACAGAGCAGTAACAGTCAGAGGTCTGTTATAAAGCCAGGAAATGTTACTATGTGTTCATAAAAGGCTATACTACAAATACAGAAGGAGTAATTAATTAGAAAATAATTTATTTGAATTAGATAGTTTATTTGAAAATAACTTAAGAAAAGGATTAAGAAATGGAAAAATTGAAGATGAGAGGCTTATAAATCTGAAGTTGTAAAGACCAGGTATATGCTTTTATTTTGTAATTAAGTTGATGTCACAATTTGGGGATGAGCATTATTGGAGAGCTGTGATGTTTTCTCAGACTGAGGAGTTTGAATAAAGCAAGGCTCTCAGAGGTGCAGTCCTTCTCAGCCTGAGAAGTCAGAGGAGCGGGTGCCTGCTGCAGCTCTGCCTGCTGGAGCAGGGTCTGCTGCTGGTGTGCCCTAGCTGTAACAGCTCTGCTCTGGCTTAGCAGAAGCAAATCTTTGAAGTGGACAGGATTCTTTACTTAAATAGCAAAATGGTATGACTTGCAGTAGTCTGTTATGTTCCTTAAACTGGTTTTGTTATGGAAAATCCTCTTCCATCCCACTTTTCCAACATTACTGATGTAGCAAGGCCTCTGGGCAAGCAGGGGCTTTGGGTTACACTGAGGGCCCAGCTTGGCTCAGAGCAGCCACGGACACTATGAGCTCTGGCTAAGTGTTGCTGATGGTTCCACATGCCTATCATAAGAGTAGTTCCGGCTAACGCAGCACAGTCTGAGAATAAGCCCACATTAGCCCTCAGCAGCACGACAAGGCCAGGCATCAGACACAGAGGGAAGCTGGGGCACCCACCATTAACGTCAATGGGAGTTGGGCCTGCCAGCCTGCAGGTAGCCGTGATAAAGCCTCCCACCAAGCAGGGCTGCCTGTATGTGTCCCAGGCAGCCTGAGCAAGGGTGTCCCGTGGTGCCTGGCCTGCACCCTGCAATGGCAAGAGGGAATTAGGCATTGAGGACTGCTGAAGGTTAGGCATCCCGTCCACTTATACAAGCTGGCTGTTCTATTGAACAGCAGCTCCGAGAGGGTGAGTCAAAGGCCTGATTCGAAACTGTAGTGCTGTGATTGGAGGCTTTTTGTTCCCCCATTTAAGCGTTTGGGGTTTGTTTGTGCCAGGTGTGCCCAGGGCTTGGGGCTGAGTCATGGGGATCAGTCACCATGCGGAGTGCAGAAGGAGCTGTTTAATTCACTTAGCTGAGACTACCTGCGCCTCTGGTTTAAATTATTGTGAGTAGCAACAGACACGAGTATCCCCTTCTTGCTCCCCACGGTAAAGCAAGCTCCCGAAAC
>NW_009913076.1:16249-16597 GCF_000696875.1 Nestor notabilis | reverse complement strand
ATTATATAGAATTTAATATATTGTTAATTTAATTTTTAGTTTCAGATTAGTTTTCTGTTCTGCAGCACCAATTAGACATTTCAGGAGACCTAATTTTCCTGACAACATTTGCTGGTTTATAAGCAGTCTGCTTCATCACAGGGAAATATTTAAAACTACCTGCATTTTTAACACAAAGGTAAAGTGTCCTTTGGAGATATTTCACATACAAAGATTAATAATTTCCATATGTTGCTATAGCAACTATATATCAAAGTATAATAAGTCTAGATTATGCTATGCATGCCCTTTGAAACAAAAATCAAATGTAAATATCAAGTTATTGATTCAGGCTGCCTAGAATAATTT
>NW_009913076.1:1985-16167 GCF_000696875.1 Nestor notabilis | reverse complement strand
TTTTTTTCCCGCCTGGCCTATCTGCTTTTAGAATAAATATTAAGGCTTCACAACATACCCATGTTTTTTCCTGTGTGAGTTAGCATGTTATGCTCTCAGACTTTTTCCACAGGTGTCCCTTATGTACCTATTTTAAGCAATCCTGATTCAACAATGACATAAGAAAAAATCATTAATATAATGATTAAATAATTTCTTAATCAATAAGACACAAGTGGTTTTCATTTACCTATGGGACCGATGGGTGCAAAATGTCCTTGAAAATAAATTGGTTCCCTTTATCACTTTACTAATTTTAAAGAAATTAAAAAAAAAAAAAAAAAGAGTAGGATGAATTCTATGCCTTTAGAGAGCTCTGTTGCATGAAGTTATGGTAATGGCTCAGTCTAAGAGAAGTACTCACAATCTGATGTGCTGTCTACCACTTCCCTTTTAGTTAAAAATATAAAAATGCACCAGATGCATTTTTTCATCTAAAAAATGAAAACAAAATTGTTTTAAAATCTTTCTGAAGAGTATGTAGGTTGTCCATTCTAGTTAAATAGGCCAGAGTCGGAGGAAGTATCTGTCATGGATTTTGAGTGCTACTCGGTAATTATTTCTTGCATCATCAAATGTATGAAATGGTTTCCACATAAGAACCACGATTCCTGAGCTTAAAAAGATCCCTGCCAGAAAGTGAGGGAGAGTGGAGGACATTATGTAACTCATGTTTGGAATGGGAAAAAAAAAAAAAAAAGGAATAACTCTTTCTTCTTGTAGCATGAAAATAAGGGGACATTAAATAAAGTACTAGACAATATATTCAAACTAAAAGGATGAGACAGTTTTTTCAGTAAATGTGTGAAGTTCTTTCCACAGGGCATATGAATATTTGAAGTTTACAAAGTTTCAAAAAGCAATTGAGCAATAAATGGGGAAAATCTAGTGTGCGTGGTTAGATACAGAGATGTGTTCTTTGGACCAGGAGGTCCTGCAGCTAAGAATAGTTGAGACTGGGAAAGACCCTGGAGAATTTTGTAATAACTCTATTTCTTATACTTCTTCTTAAGCATTCCCTAAGGCCACTCTCAGGGAAAGGTTACTGGGCATAATAGATATTTGATGTGACTTTGTAAGGTATTTTTTCCTATTATGTCAAACAGTAATAACAAAAATGAGAGAAGAAGAAAAAAAGAGAAAAGGGATTTAAAAGTATTTTGACAGGAAGATTACACCTTTCAGCAGTGCCTTATCCTATCAACGTAATAAGCATTTGTATGTACATTTCTCCAGAAGCTTGTGTCTGGTGTTTTTGAATTCCATAAAGTCCAGAACAGAGTCTGTACTGCTATGAAAATAGTGGGAGGCTGAGGATGTCTTCCTTCAGAAGCGTGGAAGCTTTGGCTGCAATTGCTTCTGTCCTGAAGATTAGTCAGTGAGATGCCTAGAAAAATAAAAATTCTTCAGAACATATTCAGAATGTGTTCTTTACCTGTTTCTTTGCCTGTAAAAGGACAGAAGTTAGTGACATTAGCCAACTTTCAACTGGAAATTTGGAATGAATGGTCAAAACTAGGCATTTTCTAGCAGCTCATACGTAGTAAATCTGTGACCAATAAAAAGGTAGACCCATTGTCGTGGTTTAAACCCAGCCGGCAACTTGGAACCACGCAGCCGCTCGCTCACTCCCTCCCCTCTTCCTTCCTCCCCCGGCTCCCGGAGGGATGGGGAGGAGAATCGAAGGAGTGTAACTCCCAAGGGTTGAGATAACAGCACTCCAGTAACTAAGGTATAATACAAACCACTACTGCTACCAATAATAATGATAAGAGGAATAACAAGGGAAAAGGACACAACCGCTCACCACCCGCCAACCGATACCCAGCCCGACCCGAGCAGCGATCTGGGCCTTCCGGGTAACTCCCCCCAGTTTCTATCCTGGGCATGACGTGCTGTGGTATGGAATAGCCCTTTGGCCAGTTTGGGTCAGGTGTCCTGTCTCTGCTTCCTCCCGGCTTCCCCTCGTCCCTGGCAGAGCATGAGACTGAGAAAGTCCTTGGTCGGAGTAAACATTACTGAGCAACAACTAAAACCATCGGTGTTATCAGTGTTGTTCCCAGGCTGAAAGTCAAAACCACAGCCCTGCACCAGCTACTAAGAAGGAGAAAAAATGACTGCTGTAGCTGAACCCAGGACACCCATATATCTCTTATAAGATAAGTTTCACAAACTGGAAAGGGTGAGAGCTCAAGGGAGCACAGCATCTTTATGTAGATAACACAGAAGACATATAGCTTAGTACTTTGCCTTAGTTTCTCCTTACATTAGTTTTTTGTTCTAGCTTGGTAAAAATATGATTGAAATTGTGAGGATGAAAAATGAGACTCCAGTAAAAAAAAGTGTGTCGTTGTAAGGTTTGGTTTCTTTTAAGTCAAGGTTACTTGAATGCATTGGTAAAATCTTCAAGATAGAAGGCGTTTCCATCTGAAAACAGTTTGACTTATCATCAGGAGTAAAATTTCAATTGAATTCACCGCCCAAAAATTATTTCAGGCAGCCCACTTTGTTGCTCTTAGTTAAAGATTCAGATTCAGTTTAGGTCAGTGTAAAAGTGTAGATGTACGTGGGACTACAGGGAAGTTCTTATTACCAGAGCTAATGCTATGCGTGGTTTACAAGTAGGTTGAGAGCTTCACTCTTCCAAGTAAAAGCCACCTGCTATGTATCAGTAATGCTACATAAATCTTTAGACAAAACAACACTCAAATTTTGCAGTTTTTTCTTTAAGAAAAAATGTAGCTGCAGTAGATTTTCTTTAAATTATTAAAGATGTTTTTGTTTCCTCAATATTTCATTCCTTCCAGGCTTGGAAGGCTTTGAGTAATGTATATTAAAAATATCTTTCTTCCTGGAGTTCTGCTCTTAATAAGTAACTAGCTAAATAAAAATCTAAAGTGGATATCTTAAATTTTAAATATTTAAAACTGTTTTACTTATAACATAATCTATATTTTTCTTTCCTTCCCAGCAGTGAACACAAGACTGCACAAGCACCTCTCTGCTTTTGTCTGATATCATTGTCTTCAAAGAAACTGATATAAAAATAAAAATAAAATAAATTTTGAGAAAATAATCCTCCAGTAAGCTTCTGCTTTATTCCATGGTGAAATTGTTAATAATGAGTTATTAACATAAGAATTTTAAGAGATATTTCAGCAGTTTTTGGGGGACATCTTTATACATAGATGTTGAACTGTCCATCATTTCTAGGTATATATTTATTTCACTTTAAAAGTTTTCTTCTTTCCTCAATTAATCTATTGGTGGTCTGAAATGATTATCTGAAGTTCAGTACAAAAACTTATGCAAACATATGAGACACATAGAACTTGTGAAGTTATGCAAAAACTTCCATGATTCCAGGTAAAGTGAATGTGCAAGCAGAGGTGAGAAAAGAGAAGCTTTAGCAATAGATCTGGCTTTTGGAAGGAGAAAGGGGAAAGAAGAATGATGGCCCCTTCATTTCTCTGTCTATTATGGCACAAGGGTTTTTTTGAGTAACTATGGAATAAGCAAATTTACAGTTTGCCTTGTAAATTTATTGCAAATGATTAAGAAATGAGGTAAGCAGTTTCTGGCTAGACAGAAAGGGGTGGGGCTGGGGGTGGTGTTTCTCTACTTGGATGGAACCTATGGATGTAGCTAGCATGAGTCTCAGACTGAATGCTCTCAACTGTCAGGCATCACACAACTTCCAGCTATCAATTAAGTGGTTGAATTTTACATATTTCCTGGGAATATGGCTCTTCCATGCTTTTACCTGTTTGTGCTGGGTAATTTGGGTTAATTTGTTGGATATTTGGGAATTTAACTCCTTTTGTTTCATAGGTAGAAATAAAACTGTTACTAGTTACAGGTCTCTCATCTCTACGTCTGTATCAGTTGTTGTCATAACACACTGTACTCCAGTATCAGCAGAACTTGTTCTGGTTTATAGATGTTTCAGAGCCATCTTAATGACAGCTTGAATGTGTTAAATGACAGCCACACAAGCAAAAATCTTGATACTACATTCCTACCTGTGAATACAAACCCCAAAAGATATGTTCTTCATTAATGAGGGGACTCAACTATATCTGGCTTCTGCAAGGGTGCTGCTATCAGAAAAGTTTGCCTCATTTTTACTAGATCCTTACTGAATCTGTAAGGTATCACTGGTGTTTGAGGCACAAAATGGAAATTCCTTGTGATGAGAAGAACTGAAGCCTGAAATTATAGCAATACTATTTGGGTTGTTGAAACAATTTACCATCTAAATATATTTTGGAATGGTTAAAAAACAGAATTTGATTGGGCAGTTAGTTTTCTTTCACTTTGATCAAAGCTGTATTAGAGACTTAGCAGATGTTTTTGCTTTCTGTAGCACTGCCACTTTAGGAGGACCAAACACACAGATATTCCATATCACTGCAGCATATTCAGGAGGGTATTATACTTGATGGGAAAGGTTCTTATTTCCACTAGGAAATAAAGCAGTCTCTTTGGGACAAGAGACCATACTACAGTATACTAATTTAATGCCAAAACTAGCTCCAGAGGATCAGAACTATCTGACATACCTTAGATATTTGTCTTACAGTACTTGTTTCTGATTTCATAGAATCATATAATATTTTGGGTTGGAAAGGACCTTTAAAGATCCCCCATGTAGTCCAATCCCCGTAGCAATCAACAGAGACATCTTCAACTAGATAAGGTTGCTCAGAGCCCTGTCCAACCTGAACCTGAATGTTTCCAGGGATTAGGCATCTATCATCTCTCTCCAGTATTTCACTACCCTCATCGTAAAAAATAAATTTTACTTATATCCAATCAGAACTTATCCTCTTTCAGTTTAAAATTGTTGTCCCTTGTCCTGACACCACAGGCTCTGCTAAAAGTCTCTCTCTCTTTCTTTAAGTCCCCTTTATATACTGAAAGGCTGCAATAAGGTACCCCTTGAGCCTTCTCTTCTCTAGGTTGAACAATGCCAATTCTCTCAGCCTGTGTAGGAGAGGTTTTCTATCCCACCAGTTTTCATCCACCAGTACCCCCAAGACTTCTCTGCAAGGCTGCTCTCAGTGCCTTTATCCCCCAGCCTGTATTGATAATGGGGATTGCCCAGCCCAGGTTGTTGATATTTGAACTAGAAAAACTAGAAAAGGCATAATTATTAGATTAATTATATTTATAGGATAATTTATGTTAAAAAGAATCTCTGGAGGTCATCTGGTCCAAACTGCTGCTTCAAAGTGAGACCAGGTTGCTTAGGGCCTTGTTCAGACAGGGGAGTTCCAATATTTCTACACCTTCTCTGAGCAGCCTGTTCCAGTGCTTAACCTCTCTCATGGGAAAAAAATTTTTCTTCATATTTGGTTAGCCAGCTAGTGCTGCTGCTGCAGACTGACACCAGTGCCTGTCATTGTTTTTCTGTGCATGCCTGAGAAGATTCTGGCTTTGTCTTCTCTGGATTCCCCTTTTAGTAGCTGAGGACTGTGATTAGATATCTCTGTAGACTTCTCCAGGGTAAGCAAATCCAGCTCCCTCTACCTTTCCTTTTTTGAAACTTGCTGGAGGGATAATAAGTGTGTTTGCTCCTGAGAACATTGCGGCTATAAATAAAATATCTTCAGCTTTTAGTTTAGGTAAGAGACAACTATGTGCTTGTGATAGCTCTCCTCTGTGACCTTGTATTTTAACACCTTTCCTTGAATGCTTAAACAAGGGAAAGGAATGGGGTTTGGGTGCAAGGCACCAGGGATGAAAAGTAATTAAAAAAAGGACCAAGGCAGAAGAGTAGAACAATTAAAAGCTCTGCCAGAGATATTACTCTCTGGAAATGCAAAAGACAATTGAAAGAATATTCCTGAAGGGAATTTCATATAATGCTTGTTCTACATCTGCAAGCAATACAAACCAGTAAGATGGGAGATAATCAGAGGGTTGCCAACCTTTTTTTTTTTTCTGTGCAGCACATAATATATTCAACAGTTTTGAATTAAAAAGAGAAGGCTAAATACAGCAAAGTAATTCAGAGGACCAGAAGAGTTACTGAGCATTGTGTAATGATAACTCATAGTCTCAGAGACTACAAAGCTGACTTCCTGATGAGAGGCAGGGAAGCCAAATCTTGCAGAGGGTAAGGGGCTTAGTTTCTGACTGGAAGAAAAAAAAAAAAAGATTGGTGGCTGCAGTGTGGGATAGGAAAAGTAGAAGCTCAGAGGACAACCACGAGCAAAGCAAGTTGAATTTGCTGAATAAATAAGATCTTAGTCCCAGGTGTTCAGACTAACCTTTGGAGGTAACTAAGAATCCAAAACAGCACGCAAACTTAACAGAGCTGCAAAGAACAAAAAAGTTTACTACTACTTAAGTGAGCTAAAAAGTGAGTTTCTTACTATGAGTTTAGTATAAATGTTGTAACTCCTAGTATTATCATAATGGATCTTCTCATTCTAAGGAGGGGAGAAAGGACAGAAGAGGGAATAGTCTGAGGAGAAATTTGAGAGTCCTTTCCAGGAGTAAAAAATCTCTCAGAAGAGTATATACTGGAGCAATAAGGGCTCAATTGTCTCATGATTGGCATCTGAAATATTTGACCTGGAGATGACCCAAAGCTATAAAGCTGAGAAGTTCTGGCCAGGCATTTTTCATCATAGAACACACTGAAAAACCCTGAAACTTGATTCTTTGGGTGCTGTTGAAAACCACAGAATTTTGTTGGAGACACATAAAATAGTTAAGCCCAACGTCAGGGTTAAAGTAATTTTGTCACATGAAAGGTTTTGAGACCTATGGATGTTTGTTTCTGTTTCCATTGGCAGACTGTCACTCATGCATGAGATCAAGGAACATAGTCAATGCTAGCTAGATCAGGCTGAGGGGTTTATTGTGTTATCTGAGATGATCTCACCATGTTGACATTCATTACTTTCTGAGCTTCAGGGTGGCATTCTTGCTTTCTCTGGCTGCTTTGGGCATGGCCAGGTTATGGGAGAATCAATGGTGGGCTTGTTCTGATTTCTTGTCACCAGAGTATGTCAGCCTTGTTCTAACACAGCACTAGGATCACCTCTGAGTGACCCTTCCAAATAGGATCAATAATATTGCCTACAATTTATTACTTCTGCATCCTAAAACATCTTTTTATTCACCTATACAGATTTGTATTTGCTTTTTCCAGTGCTGTCTTTGCATTTTGATGCATATATAAAGCCAATCTCAATGGCTTTTGTTTGTTTGTCTGTTCATTTGTTTGCTAAAGCTGTCTTGTGATTGCTGAGGGGCTGAACTCTGCTGTCAGGCTTTGTAAGTTCTTGAAATCAAACCTTTTTCTTTTTCTGCTTATGAGCTCAGCACTGAAACAATTCCTATAAGGGCAAACATCAATATAAGGACTGTTATTAAAGCAGCCTGATCCCATTTTTTGATGCGACATTTAAAAATACTGTACTTTTAAGTGTATCCTTGTAAAATATACTATACCATATACTGTTTTGCACTAATGTTTTAGTTTGCTTTGGTGTGTGCAGGTAGAAGCAGTTACTCACTAGAGATATATCTTCTTACTAAAGTCTGGTGCAATTAGACACTGTAGATGGACACTGTCTTGGAAGCATGCACTAGCATTAGAACAGTTCTTTTGTGAACATGCAGAAAAGTCAATAAATACATGAATGTAAATTAGCTTGGTGGACTAGTGTGGCCATTAGCTGGGTCAAGTGTTCTTATTCCATATAATTGTTTGGTGCATATGAATTAATTTAAGTGTTTAAATCCTGCATAGTTATTCTGTGCTTCAGGATGTAGAGCTTTAGACTAATCCCTTTAATACTCTTCAGTATAAACACCTTAATCAAGCAACATCTTTATAATTAGTTCTACTTTCCGACTGGATATAATTCACTCTTTTTATTGCTCATAACTTATTCCAACTTTTAATCACAATGATTAGACAGATTTCAGAATGTAAACTTAAATGGTCTCTCATAGAAACCAGGATATTTGCAAATGACAGGATTGTAAAAATCCAAATTTTACAGAAAAAATGTTCTGCCCCATTTTGTTTTCCAAGACATCACTAGAAGAATATTCTTCAGTTATTAAAATCATATTGTTAAAGTCACAGGAGTGAGTCAGGAGCCAAATTTACTTACTTATTTATTTTTAAGTGTGATTCAAATAAAATTATGTGTATTTGTTCTGTTGAGTGTAAAAACAAAAAAAAAATGTTGACATAATAACTCCTATATACAGTAAAACTCCTGTAAGTAATCAGTGATTTAGCTTCTCAAGGGCTGAAATGCTCTCCTTTTTATCTGTTTTCCCAGTGACGATTTGGAAGAACAAATCATCTTCACAATAAGGACAGTCTGATGGTCAGGTTACAATGTCCGGAAAGTAACATTTTAAAATAAGTCATGAATTGACATTTAAATTAAATATATTAAGACAGTTACTTTTATTAATTATATACAAACCAGTGGATTATTAAAACCACATTTGTTCAGCTTGTGTAAAGCTGTAAGAGAGGAACCTTACAAAGCATTATTAAATATTAGTGAATATGCTTTTAATAATCAGTGGAACCACGTTTACTACCTACTTGTCTTAATGAATCTAAATGTAATAAATGTGGAAACATTGAATACAGAGGAGATATTTTGACTTAGTCCAGTGTAAATATGATTAGAAAAATAGTAGTAAGTCTTTTTTTTCTTATTTTCCCCTTTCCCAAGATGATTAGTATATTATTTTGTGTTCCATATGTGCCTCCTGATGTCTCAAGAACTTCTTTTCCACTCAGCCATTGTGACTGAAAGCATAGAAGTCTTGTTTCTTCTACCTGATACGTTGATGACTCCGTGCAAAAACTAAAAGGCAAGCTTTTTTTTAATTGTTCAAAGTTGTTAAATTATTTAAGAAAAAAATCCTAATTACATATGCATATTTAATTTAAGTGATAGTAGAAGAATCATGTTTTTTAAGGGAAACACTCACTGAAAAAATAACATTAAAATGTTAAAATGTATGTAATGGCACTTGCTTGTAAGGGAATTGTATTCCATGTTAGTTGCTGGTCCAAGCAGTTGATTCAGTTTGTTCACATCTCCATATTCCATATGGACATGTCCTTTTGGACATTGATTCAGTTTGTCCATACAGACATATTCCTTTGGAGTCAATGGCAATGCCCACAGCAAAGGATTTGTACACTGCTGAAAACCCTTTTCATCAACACATTGTCTTGTTAGAGAGGGGCAGTGTGGAAGTGGTGACAGATGCCAGAATGTGCTCAAGTACAGACAGACAGAAAGACAGTGGTACACAACTTGAATTCCTATTGCACTGACAGTAGGCTCAGCTCAGAAGTTCTGCCCAGGAACGTAGACGGCAGGCCTACCTGAGACAGTGTTTGTTCTGTCTCAAACTTCTGAAAACATTTGTTTCTAGTGAATTTTGCAGTCTCTCAGACCAAATATTAACTTTAGACCAAAACCTGGATAAACTTCGTGTAACCACTGCTATACTCACAAAAATATTATTTCTGTAATTGTTTTGCCATTATTCTAACTATTAGGTTGGAATTTACTCTTACACAAAAGTAGTGACCCATCTTCTCAGTAGCAAAAAAAAAATTTCTGAGGAAGAGGAATGTTGAGGAGCTCAGTCAGCAGCTGAGATGAAGCAGTAGAGGGTGCCAGTTGTGGTGGGGTAATAAGAACTGTTGCCTCCCCTGTTTGGAGACTGGAAATATGCTCTGTTCACTATTCCCAGGTCTTTTTTTCACCAGCCCGTGAGTGAAGGCCTTGATGAATGTATGTATGTAAATGGTTTCTGCTGTTCCTGATGTCTCATGGTCATGTCTATGCATGGTACATGGTTGATTTTGCACATTTGTATTCTGAACTTAAATGTCTCTGCCTCCCAGAAATGCCCAGCATACATGAAAGAAAATATAGCATACAGCTCTGTTGGTGTTAAACCAGGTGTTTAAACCAGAGCTTCTTCCTTGTGGGGGAAACCTGAATTTATATCATGTCTTTCAAACTTTCTCCTCTTAATGATCACTCATTATCTGTTGACGTCTTTGGATAAGACTGAATTGGCCACTTATCCAGACTAAGGGAATCAATATTAAATTTAAAATTTATTGTCCATGAAAGATATTGGAATTAAAATAACAAAGGTTGATATGGAGAATGTGGAGATTCAACATGTCTTTCTATTTACTAACTTTCTCTTTCCATAATAACTTTAATTTTCTAAATGTTGGCACAAGTACTTAGCCATTTATTTCCTCTATTTTATCCTTTCCATACACTACTGAATACAAAATGAGGTCAAAAGGGGAATATTTCCTAATATTCTACTTTTACCTTGTTTGACTTTCTCATTGGTGCAGTATTATCTCGTCAAAGAGACTTCCTCCAGCAGCCTTCTGGGAAGTGTTTGTTCTTAAAGGAAGTCTTTTATTTCATTCTGCCAAGGAAAGGAACCAATTTGATATGATCCCTTTATCCCAGAGAATGGGCACAACTTCTTTAATTTCAAGGTTGTGTGTTTTTTTCCAAGTGTACTATCGAAGCCATTATTATATGCACTTGTCAATCAATCTTAACCTACTACAGTATGGTTATGGCATTTTATCTAAAAAGTGGAGGATTAAAGGCTTTGACCAAAATGAAAATTACACATAGTATACAAAGTATAATACACATTATTAGATTGCTAGAGAGCTAGGTGGAGGGAAGGATATACCAATATTTGATTTTTCACAGACTGTAAAGAATTATTTAAGGATATCTGCAAAACATTTAGGATGTGACATTTTGAAATCTGAGAGTAAAACCACGCCAGTAATTGGTATATCATCAGCAAGAAATAAAAATATAAGAATTCTGTTCCTTAGCTTCATTGGCTTTCTGCTTCCCAGGTTATTGCAGAGTTGTGCTAGAGTAGACATAGCAGTAAGACAAAATCCATGTAAGCTAGACAATGAAAGCCTATTTGTACAATCTAGTTTGTAAAATTGGTAAGGGTTTCCTGTAAATACCTGTTCAGCTTTCATAGGACTAGGAAGAACAGGATGTAGTGTGATTACCATGACTTCTGCGTCATGTCCTTATTAAGAGTAATAGCAAAGAGGGTCCTGATTAATCCAAACTCAACCAGGAATAACCAAGAATAGACTCCTAGCTACCACCTTATATCCCTTTTTAGGTTTTTTTCTTCTATATGCATTAAAAAAACAAAAACAAAACAAAACAAAAACTCAGAACAAAACAAAGAAACCCACAATCAAGCTCTGAAGTTATTATGGAGGTTTTATTTGATTGTTTGTGTTTTGCTTGTTTGGCTGCTGTGGGTACCACAAGAACCTAAATTTACCAACTGTGTATTTGACCATCCTTTACTCTGGTTAGTTAAGGAGAAACTAAGCTTGCTGGGGGGCTGTACGCTGGCTGCGCTGTTGGTGCTCTTTCTCTGGGATTTTCATCTGGGATTTTGCTGTGACAGAAAACTGTGAAATTCTTGCTTACCTCATTATCAGAACCACCATTGCAGGAATCCACCATCTGAAGTAGCAGAGGAGTAGAAGTCCACTGCCATAGCCTCAAGGCTAACAGAGAGACTGTGAGAAGATCTGTGGAGAGGAGCATTAGGATTTGAGGACAGAGATGGATACAGTGGCTTCAGGACCCTCCCCTTTGGTTATTGTCAGCATCAGCAAATTCCAATTTTTATATGACCAATTTTCATTGCTTTGAAATGCATCAAAATGTTGACTCTCTCCAATGAAGACGACTTTTATTATTCCTTTTTTCTAGATGGTGATGGGAAAGAAAGTATTACTTGCAGGTTTTAATTTCCAGTATCAGTATGCTAGTTTGGAAACTTGGACTGCAATCACTTGGAAAACTTGACAGAATAGGATGTTTGAATGATTAATCACTAGACCTTACTATTTTCTCCTGTCTCAGACTTTTCATATGTTTTAAGAATTATCTCATGCCTTCTTCTTGGTCCAGCCTCTCTCTGTCCAAGTGCATAGTTCTCTTCCTAAGGCCTGGGCTTCTAAATTTCCTAATTAGGTCCCTTCCAACCCAAACCATTCTGTAATTCTGAGATTCAGAAAATTCCAAATTCCCCAAAAGTTACACTTTTGTTTTCAGAGCCCTTCTTCCTACCCTAGATGCATTCTGCAGCAGTAGAGACATCCTGAGCACAACAGGCAAATTCAGAGAAAATAATACTGCTTTGTTTACCAAAGTTTATAGCATTCTCCTTGATAGATGATGTTCCTTGACAATTTATTTTCCTCTGTGGGTCTCACATATTTTTTTCCCAGTAAAAAAAACTTGTACAGATGGTATATTAAAAAACCAAAAATGATAGAATTAAATATTGCCTTTATACAACTTATGCCAACACCTCAGTACATTCCATTAGGATTAAACCACAATTTTTTTTCCCCATGTACTTTTTATTACTATAAGGGTAAAATTATTTGGATTGGTTTTGTTCATTGTCATGCCTAACGCATAGTGACTAGTCAGAGATCCTTCTTTTCCCTGTGTTATTTCTCTCACTCCAAAATGGAGAATTTCTACTCTAAGTGAAAATTTAAAGAAAGACTTAAAAACATAGAACATAGGATTCCTATATTTTCTGTTCTGAACTTAGAAGTATCAAATACTTATAAAATCTTGGAAGTACAAATAGAAACATAAAAATTTAGCTGCATTCATAAAAAGACCTAAGTGATTGCAAGTGGAAAAAAATTATATCTCATCTTAAGCTCAAATTTTAGGTTAGGAGTCCAAGACAATATGCTAATACTCCACTTTAATGAACATATTGGGTATATAATTTTCTTTCTTCTTACCTTTTCTTAAAATTCAGGATTAGAATTTATGGAGGCAATCTTTCCTAAGCGTTGGCATAAAATAAGCTTTCTTATTAAAGTACTCTCAAAGACAGATTTATAAAGGTCCTTGGATTTCAGTTTATCAAAAAAAAAAAAAAATTAACATTTCTTTATATACCTTAAACTTTCTGCCAAAAATCCCCAAACAACCTGTATAATGCACATATATACTGCTACCCGTACAAATCATGTCATTATATTTTAGTGTATGGAAATGATACAATACAAACAGACTAACTTACTATCTGAACTCCTAGAGACTAAGTTCTGGTCCTGCTGATACCCATTGACTGCTTAGGGAAAAATATTCCTGATATTATGAAACTTAAACTAAGCTTATAAGAAAAATCGAAAAAACTCAAAGCACTTTTTTTTGTTTTGCATTTCTGAGCCACTAAGTCTGTGTCTGAGAGGTAAAATGGTGTAGACATAATTACATAAGACTTTTTGTTGGAAGGTTGTCAGATGTCTCTTGCTGGTGGGGATGCTGAAGTGGAAATGGAAGGCAAGGAAGGGAGTAAGTGCTGTCAGCAGCTCATTCTGAAAGCTCAGCCATTCATGACAGTTTAGCCTAGAACAGATCTTTGCTCTGAATGCCTTCTGATGAATGCAAGAGCATGACTTGGTGGAGAAGGCACAGCAGAAAACTGAACTAGAGTTTCTCATATTCCATGAAGACAAACTTGTAAATTTACTTTCATACCTGTTTGGCTTGAAAGCTTCAGGGCAGTTCAATGCAGTCCTGTTTTTCAGTGAAAACACTTCAAAGAACTTGAGGTTGTTTTCAAAGAACAAATGAAACGTGATGAAGACTAAAAATGCTACAGAATGAAGTCAGGTTCACCTCAACATTACCTGCAATGATATTTTGGGTACTTTCAGAGATCTATGTTAAGAAGTAAAAAGATTTCAATTTAGGGAAGCAATTAAATATGGTTAATCCCTTACCAAAAGTCTCTAAGGCATAGTTACACTTGACTTTGACAGGTAGGATAGGGCTAATTTTTACTTTCATTCTAGTTCAGATGCTCAACCTGAAAACTACTAGCATTCAAGCAGGCATTCAGGAGCAAAATTTCCAAGTCTCTTAAACTTTGATAATGCCCTTCTTACAACAAAAGGACAAAATTTGGCTTGTTTTTAAATTGCTGTTTCTCACAGAAAATTATCCTTAAGAGATGTATATTCAATGAAACGGAATCTCAAGTGTATTTACATCACCTAGCTGTT